>NC_028645.1:48660573-48880528 GCF_001406875.1 Solanum pennellii | reverse complement strand
GAGTCTGAGGCCCCTTCTGTCGAGCCTGCTGAGGACACCGTGCTAGCGACCCTGTTTACTACTTAAGAAATTCCACCACCTCCCCCTTGAGAGACTGCCAAGAGGCGTAGGGGCCGAGCAGAGGATGAGGCGCGAGCAAGGAAGAAGGAGCGCCAAGAGATGGAGGCTGCGAGGAGAGCCTCACTTGCTGAGGAGGAGGCGCACCAGATCAGAGCATCACAGTTAGCGGCTGGGGCATCTAGATCCCGCACTGTGGAGACAGCAGGAGGCACTACTGATGGTGCGGTTGTTGCTGAGGACACCACTGAGGGTGTTCAGATTGCAGAGGACGTGGGTTCCGGGGATCTGGACCCACCATCTTGCTGATCGACGGCGCTTTGCGCCACAGGTTTGTTTCACCTACCACTCTAGTAATTACATTTTTATGCATTGGGGACAATTGCATGATTTTTTTTTGGGGGTGGGGTAAATGGATAGTGAGTGTTAGTGTGAAGTCTGAGTAGCCCAATTCACTATCCTTTTTTGGGGTTTTCTTGCCTGTGTTCTTTTTCCCCAAAAGACTGATTACTTTTTCTGTTGAACCGGCATGTTTATATCTTTTGTACATAGTTTAATTCTAGAGCATGATGGCGAAAATGATATCCTGATAAACTGGAAAATAATGCATGACTAGGCGTAGTAACTGATAATTGTGTGGCTCTAAGCATGAAATAGAGTTACACCATTGCATTACCCTAAGTCTTCAATTCGAACTAGGTGTCTAATAATCTGGTATAGTGATGACATGTCAAGTGAGTGTGAGGAAATTTGAATAGTCCACTATTGGTACTGAGCTAGAACTTGCCTGGTTAGTCCTGCTAAAAGTAAGTTGTAACAGACAATTAGGAAAGGATCATAGGCCCTTATTCAAGATAGCCCATTTCTAGCCTAAATAAAAGAAACCAAATGAAAGTTATCATTCTTTGATCTAAATAATCTGAGCTTAATTAGACCTTTCTTTTTCACCCCAACTGATCTTTTCTGGGAACAACGTGTTGTCCCTGGTCCCTCCTTGGACATGTGCACCTCAGCTTATGCCAAAAGCATAAGTTGAGGGTGGCTAATGCAGTAAACAACCTTCGTTATGGCCCTGACCCAACTGTGGGTAGTGTGTACCTTGACTTAGGGAAAAGCCATGAGTTGAGGGTGGCTATTATGAGGAATGCTCTGGAAAGTGGGGTTGAAAGAACAAAAGAGAGAGAAAGAACAAAAGTAAAGTGACTCAAAATTAGTTGAAAGAAAAGTAAAGAAAAAGAAAAATATACAAGAATTACAAACAAGAAAAGAAGAGAGTCACTTACACAAATGAAGAAAGAAGAGAAAATTGAGCAAAGGGAAAGAATATGAGAAACTGGGCGAGATAAAATGATAGAAAAGGGAAGGTTTAGCCGATATGTCAAGGAGGGCAAAAAGTCACTAAAGTATACCTAAAAATATACCCTACCTGACCCTGAGCCTATGTTACAAGCTAAAAAAGTCCTATCGTGATCCTAAGGGTTGTATAGCGAACTTAAGGAAGTGAAAATAAGGGCAAGCTTATGGCAATAGGTATGAATGAGTGTGACTTTGTTCTGAGAGCGAGTGTTGAAAAGTAATCCTTATACTCAAACTGAAATCATTGTGTGAAAAATGAGGATTTTGTTCTAAAGTGAGGACATTAGTTGCAATACCAGAATTGTTAGCACCTCGGTGAGAAATTGAAGAGGATAGGTGTTAATGCATGGTGAGTCTGTGTCATGTTCTGATCCCACAAAATTCAAGCCTAATAGTGATAGCATGCATAGATTTGATGAGATTAATCGGGATTGATAGCCAAATCATTGCAAAGGATGGATACTATTGTACAAGGATTGTGTAGTGAGTCATAGTGCGTCGCTTGAGGACAAACAACGAATTTAAGTTGAGGGTGTTGATATACCGTGGTTTCACGGTATAATTAATATTTTTTCCTTAAGTTTAGTGTGTCCGAAAGCCTTTTTGTGCTAATTTTGATATAAGTTTCTCTTTGTTTTGCAGGAAATCTGTCCAAAGCTGAATGCGGAGATTTTGAGCGAAAAAATGCAGAAGAGACCACCTACGGAGCTTATGACGGTCCTTCGTGCCTGTAACGGTCCGTAGGTGGAAGCGTAGTGCAGCTGCTGAAGGAAGATGGGGAAGTCTGACCAAGTGTTGGATTACGAAGCTTGTGACGGTCCTTCATGGATGTGACGGTCCGTCCTGCAGGTTCGTCGTGAAGTTTAGAGAAGTGATCCCAGTACCCAGATTCCGAGAGTTGAAGTATTTTGGAACGAAGACCCTCGACGGACCGTTGTGCCTATGACGGTCCGTCATACTTGCCGTCGAGGGGAATGAAGAAAGCAGCAGAAGAAATTGCACCAAGTATGGGACGACGGAGTCTACGACGGTCCGTTGTGACCACGACGGTCCGTCGCGAGGTCCGTCGACCCAGCCGTGTGTTGGCAGATTTCCAGCAATTAGAATTCTTGTTTAATTAGGTTTTTGTGTTTTTATAAATAGTTCGAAAAACCTCGTTTTTGAGGTTAGACACCTGATCGTTAGACTCTTAGATTGTTAAAACTTCGTATTGGTGAACATTGTATTGTGAGATTCTTGATAATCATTAGACTTTTCGTGAGATTATTGATTACTTTGAGAATTCTTGCAAGTGATTTTTGGTGATTAATCAAGCAACCTTTTGGATTTTATTCTTTCTCATTGAAGTAAGTACATGAATTCTTATTTAATATATTTGAATATTGTGTTTATGGCTATGAGTAACTAAACTCCATAACTAGGGTTGTGGGAACCATAGGCAAATAATGAGATAAACCCTAGCTAAAATAACAATTCTAGAATAGTGTCTTGCATGTATTAATAATTTTTTCGCTTAGAAGTCTTTTTAACGGATGATCAACGTTAGAACTCGCCTTAATGCTACTTGCCGGACCAAGGAGGTAGATAATAGGAAAAGAATTATTAACATAGATTTAGTGTATACTATCTAATAGGCTAGTATTGATTGGTACGAGGTAATAACTTAGTCAAATATCGAATACAATGCTTAATATGAGGTAAAGATAAGGGTTAGGAAAGCAACACACGTAGCCGGACCAAGGTGCGGAGTGAGATTTTCTAGATGCCGGACCAAGGATTTAGAAATACATAACTTATCACTTTGCATGCAAGATACTAGGAAAGAATTGTTATAGTTAGATTTATCAAGTTATGAACCTGTGGGGAACACGTAAACCCTAGTTACTTTGATTAATTGATTAAAATCCAACTTTCAAAACTGTTAAGTGTCTCTTTCAATTTCGTTAGTTATTTTTACTCATTAGGAAATACAAACCCCCCTTTTTATGTTTTTACTTTCTAAGGAAGCCATCAACCGAACAATAGTAATAACAAGTTGAAGTTAAGTCTAGACTATTTTCCTCGTGGGAATGATCCCAACCTCACTAGTTGGGTTATTTACTTGACGCGACCGCTTTACTTCTTATTTGAGAAGTAAGTTTGAGCGTATTAGGAGGCGTCATTGTTGAAGGCTTGGATTCTTCCTTTCATCCAAGTAGGGTAGGTCCTCAACTCTCGAGGGCAATGCCATCTTCTAGCTTTGGATTTTGTTATGAGATTATTGACTCTATCATTTCTTTCCTTGTTATTTGAATATTGTACTTTTGTACGACCTATACATGGTCTTGTTGAATTAATGTAAGGGTTATGCCCATATTGTGATATTCATTCATATGGTATGAGATGAGACAATCACTGAGACTATTTCTATATTTTTATATATGTATGTGCAACAAAAGTAGAATGCTATGTAACCTTCCTATTTGAAGGTTCTATGTATACTTGATATGAATATATATTATGTGTATGTAGAGGACTATGTAAACATCTAAGTAGAGATAATGAAAGTTTTAAATTCTTCCGCATTTTCCAACCTATGAATGTAACGATATCAAACTAAGAGGCTAGTCTTATTACTTCAAAAGGACGATGACGCGAGTTACGTCTAAGGGGTAAACCCTGATGTGACAGAAGATATTGCTAATGCGGGAGTTCCTCCCAGAGGAAATGAAGATCCTCCTCTTGAAGAAGTTGCTAATGATGATCAAGCTCCGGCCAATCCTCCAGCCTTGTCGGATGGGGACATAAGGGAATCCCTTCTCCAAATGGCCCATGACATTACTACTCAAGCACAAGCAGTCACTACTCAAGATCAAGCCATGAAGGCCCTAGCTGATAGGGAGGTGGTACCATGAGGAAACTAACATGTTAGTACCATGGCCTCCCGCTTGAGGGATTCAACAAGGATGAATCCCCCTACATTCTATGGGTCCAAGGTGGAGGAATACCCCCAAGAGTTCATTGATAAAGTCTAAAAAATCCTCTATTCTATGGGGTTGACTACTAGTGAAACGTCCGAGTTAGCCACCTACCAACTCAAGGACGTGGCACAAACTTGGTACATCCAATAAAGAGACAATATGTCGTTCAGGGGTGGTCTGTTGACATAGGAGATGATAAAGAAGGTTTTTCTTGATATATTCTGTCCATGGGAAAAGAGGGAAGCTAAGATAGAAGAGAGCTCTCCTATGTGGTTATTAGTATGTACAAGTCTTCTCTATTGACATATATGCTTTACTTGACCCGGGTGCTACATTATGTTTTGTTACTCCCTTGATAGCTAGTACGCTTTATATTTCGCTCGATATTCTAAATGAACCTTTTATGGTGTCCACCCCGGTGTGTGAATTTGTTGTTGCAAAAAGGGTATATAGAAATTGACCTATAATGTTGTCGAATAGAGTTACTCATGGGGAATTGGTAGAACTTGATGTGGTTGATTTTGATGTCATTTTGGGGATGGATTAGTTGCATGATTGTTTTGCTTCAATAGATTGTAGAACAAGAATTGTCAAGTTCAATTTTCCAATTGAACACGTCTAAGAGTTGAAGGGGGGAAATTCTATTCCTAGAGGTCGTATCATTTGTTGCCTAAAAGATTGTAAAATGATCTCTGAAGGGTGTTTTTACAACATTGTGATAGTCAAAGATTTAGACTTTGAAGTTCCTCCCACTTGGTCGGTCCCCGTAGTGAGGGAATTTCCAGAGGTCTTCCCTAATGATCTTCTTGGAATTCCTCCCGAATGAGAAATTGATTTTGGTATTGACTTGCTACAGGATACCTACCCCATTTTTATTCCTCCTTATCAAATGGCTCCAGCCGAATTGAAAGAGTTTAATGCTCATCTCAAAGAGTTACTAGATAAATGATTCATTAGACCTAGTATTTCTCTATGGGGTCCTTCAATATTGTTTGTGAAGAAGGATGGGTCCCTTAGAATGTGCATTAATTATCTCCAAGTAAATAATGTCACTATTAAGAACAAGGATCCTCTCCCTCGGATTGACGACTTATTTGATCAACTCCAAGGGACCGGCTACTTTTATAAGATTGACTTGAGATAGTGGCATCACTACCGTAGGGTGAGAGATGAGGATATACCAAAAATGGCATTTCAAACTTGATATGGATACTACGAGTTCTTATTAATGTCCTTTGGTCTCACTAATGCCTCGATGACGTTTATGGACTTCATGAGTAGGGTTTTTTTGAATGTGGACTTGTCGGCATTACTTGATGAATTGTGAAACAATGTGGCCTCGTCGGCATTACTTTTTGTATTATGGCTTTATCAAGTTAAAACTTGAATATGTGGAAAGTATCAATGCCATGATGACTTATGTGTTTATGTGGATTTAAAGCATGAGTATTTCTAGTTGATGATTTGTGTTTATTAGACTATAGTGTAGTCATTATGTGGATTATTTGATGTTGAAATATGATTTTTCTTGATATATGGTATGATACTTGTTATGGTTATATTGATGATGCTATAGTAGTGAGTAGGATGACCTATAGATGATGTTGGTTATACCTTTGTCCTTCTTCAATAATATATATATGTGAAATATGTGTGTTTCTTGTTTTTGTAGATTTGTGTCCTTTGATACATGTAATGTGAATATGAGTTCTTGACTTATTATGCTAAAGCTTCTTAGTCTTCAATGTGTGATTGATATGTGACCTTGAACATTGTTAAGAAGGTCCTTTATGTGGAACCTTCAACCTAGTTTGAAGGTTATAATATCCTTGAAGTTGAATGCCATAATGGTACCCTTCTTGTGTGAATGGTTGACTTAAGTTTGATTGTCTTGAACGACATGAAATCATCCTTAGGAAAGTCATTGAGCTATCCTCTTAGCCATTGTAGGTAGCCTTAGTGGACCCTCTTTGGTAAGGTGTAATGTGATTTGGTTGTGAACTAGATATGGAACCTCTTAATGTACTCCTTTATTGAAATACTCTATGAGAATAAAGGCTAGCATCGTGTGAGTATGGTTCGGAAGTAGCTCTAGTTAAGGATGAGGCTAGAGTATCAAGAAACCCTTCATATTCCTTAACTATGTGTCTAAATGGGATGTGTCCTAGTTCTACCATTGGAAAGTAGAATAACCCTCAATCGGATTAGGTTCATGACTCCGGATTCCATGCTTAGCTAGTATGGTGTATCTCTGTTGTTGCCTATTCTCATCAAATGGGATATCTTCTGGTGTTTGAGAAGTTCAATGAAGTTTAGGTGGTTGTATGGGATGCTATCTAGACATTGCACGATTAGGCTTTGAAAATGTTAGTTAGTGAGTCCCTAGGTATTCTTTAACACCAGTACTAGAATGTCCTTATGTGATGAGTATCTCTTAATGAACTAGTAAAGATAATTGCTAATGTTGGAAACTATGTTAATGAATAAGTACTTACTTACAGTAGTTTAAGGGTTGCTTAATTAACATATGAAGGGGGCGTAGGAATGGTAACTTCATGTCCTACCTAGGGAAGTCTTAAGAATAACTCTAGATAGGGAAAGAAAATTGATAAAGTAGACATGATCTAAACATAGGTAGTCTTAAGGATTATTAAGGTAATCTTTGACAAGGGGTATAGGTGTTCTATTCTTGAATTACTTAAGTAAGTCTTTTGATAATCTTTAGGAGGAGAATGTATTATTATATACCTATATGTTATTGTGTTTAGTGATAGTAATCTTATATTAGGTAGTCTAAAAGATCTCTTAGGTGTGCGTGAATAGATTTTATGGGCGGTCGCTTCATTAATCACAAAAGTGAGCCTTATAAATTAACCTTTGTTAGGAGGATCTCATGTTTGTGTGTTTTGGATGTGTTATTGATTCTATATTTTAAGGTGTGAGTTTTACTTGTACTTATAGTGAGGGAATAGTGAAGTTCACTATAATGTTACTGTAAGATGTGATAAAATGATATTAACTGTATATGACGTGCATTGTGTTCTAAATATGATGTTTGGTGCTTTAATATGGTTCTTATACTTTTGATATGATGTTTTAATCAAAAAGAGCACATTTCTCGTAAATGTCCGTTTCTTATGATTTTATGCATTATGCCATATTTAGTACATGCATTGTACTAATTCCATACATTTGTTATATCTAAAGGTGTAGGTGGAAGGTGAGAAGCGTCTTGAAGCGAATCATGAAATCTAGTATTCTTTAAAGCATGTTGAAGTATGTCCTCAGTTCACTCGAGGGCATAACTATCTTTAGACTTCTTTTATTCAAAGTATTTTAAGACAATAAGTATTTCTATATTCGTATTGTATGGGCCATGTCCCAAACATTCTTGAGTCTAAGATTGACATATGTTGAGACTTAGTATTCTCCTATGATTTTAATACAAAAGAATTTATAAGATATTTCGTGTGAAAATTTTTAATTCCACACTATTTTCATATATGTATGCAATTAATAATGTCAAAGGACTTGTACTATACCTCCGAGAGGTCAAGTATGTTATATCGCACTCTGAGAGTAACATATCTGCTAGGGTGTGCTCTCGGGATATGATAACGAGTCTTACTATGTACTATGATGAAGATTATATAGGAATGAGTAGGGTGAATTATAGTGACTTTGTTGTCCCTATGTGCTACATGAATGTGATTGCATATGTGATAAGATGAATTATGTGAGTCTATTCCTGGTACACCTACGTCCCTCTACTTTATACATGAAATAAGAATCTGACTCTTGACTTAGTAGGCTAAAGCACCTTTGTCATGAATGTATACGTATGATTTGAATATGATCTTTAACATAGTTAAGATGGTCATTTATATGGAACCTTAAACCTTTATAGAGGGTTCTAATATCATTGAAGTCGAAAGTTTTAATAGTATCCTTCTTGTGTGAATGATGGACTTGGGGGTTGTTTGCATAGAACGACATGAAATCAGCCTTAGTAAAGTCATGAAGCTATCCTATTAAACCATTGTGTGGCATTCCTAATGGACCCCCTTTGGTGAGGTGTATTATGATTTAGTTATGAATTCTATATGGTACCTATTCATATACTCCTTGATTAAATTACTGTATTAGAACAAAGGCTAGCACCGAGTGAGTATGCATAGGTGTGACTTTACTTAAGATGATAATAGAATACAAGGAAACCCTTGATATTCCTTAACGATGTTCCTATATGGGATGTGTTCTAGTTCTACCCTTGGCAAGTGAAACACCCTCCATCGAAAGTAGGGTAGACTCAAGATTCGATGTTTAGCTAGTATGATCTATGTCAGTTATTGCCTACTCTTATCATGTGGGATACATGCTAGTGTTGGAGAAGTACTACAATGTTTAGGTAGTGGAATGGGATTCTATCTAGACATTGCAAGAGTAGGCTTTGAAGGTTTTAATCTGTAGGTTCCCAAGGTATTCTCCAAAACTATTATATGAAGCCTGTAATTGTTGAATGTTTGTAAATGGTTTAATGAACAAGATAACTTAAGTTAATGGTATGTTAATGAAAAAGTACTTATTTGTAGTAGCTTTAAGGATTGCTTAGGTAGCCTTGGAGAGGGTGTATGGGTGGTCTCTTCATGTCTTACTTAAGTGAGACATAGAGTAATTCTACGTACGTAGGTTAATTGATGAAATGGGAATAATCTTATCTTAGGTACGTACTCTTTAGATCACTTTAGTGTGTGTGAAGGGGTTGTATGGACTGTCACTTCATATCCACTCAAGTGAGACTTAGAATAACCTTTGGTAGGAGGGTCTCATGTTTATGTGTTTTGAAATGATATTGATGCTATATTGTGAAATATGACTTACATATGCTTATGTTGACTTATAAGTGACTCTTATACCTGTCTTATGAAGTTATCTCTAAAAATGGCAAGTTTTTATTCAAATGTCCTTTTAGCATGGTTTTACTTGCATGTCACCATACTTACTTAATTCTAATGTACTAATTTCATATATTTTTTCTGATCTCTAAAGATGTAGGTGGAATTTGAGATGAGTCTTTGGATAAAGCTTTGATAGTAGCTTTCATAAAATCAATGTTGTAGTATGTCATCTGCTGATTGAGGACATAATTTTGTTTAGTTTTCTTTGTTAAAGACATTGTAATAGACTTAGATATTTCCATATGTTAATGTATGGGCCGTGTCACAAGATATTCGTGTGTCTTAGATGGCGACATTGAGATTTAGTAATTCCTATGATTTTCTATAAGAGATATTTTGAAGTATTATTCGATTGTGCAAAAAGTTTCAATTCCGCACTACTTTTAATACATGTATGCAATGAACGATGTAAATGGGCTCGTATAAGACCTACGAGAGGTCTAGTATATTGTGCCACGATTTTGAGAATACCATTCTTCTAGAGTATTCTCTTTGGTCATGACACTTTGGGTATGATTTAGCAAATATGAGTTCATATTCATATTGAGTCTTGCTTGTTGATACGTTAGATGTATATTAATGGTGATTTCACCTAGTCATTAGGGATTAATCTAATGGGATTGTAATTGCAAATACAAACCCCCATATGTTTTTTGATTGCTTTAGAGGGATGTCATTAGAAAAAGATCGCTAAACTGGTGGCCTAAGGATGGGTCAACATGAAATTCAGCCTGAGAGGGTGAGCCCTAGTTGTAACACTCCGGAAATCTAAGACCTAATCTAGATCTTATGTTGAACAAAGACTTGGAACACTATTTTAAGACCTAAAATAATGCATATAAATCTTATGTGTCCCGTGGCATGTTTTATGGGGTTTTATGAGCCAGAAATAACTGAAATTTGGTAAAAAAAGTACTAAATACGTATTAGAACGTGTTAGTATAAAAAAATCTAGGTATGACTCCACAAGAACCACCCAACAGGTCCTTGAGAAGGACCTTTCCAAAATGACCAAAAGCTGTCAAATGGCAGAGACTAGCTGTGAGAAAAGGCAACGAGCCATCATCTGATCAACGAGGCAAAGGTTGATCCGTAGTTAAAGCCTCATACATTTTAAAAAATTCCAAAAAAAACCAGGTCTCTGACACTAACTACGGATGTGCACTACGGTGGCGTAGACTGACATACGGACCGTAGGTCGAGATCTTATAGGTCAGGTCTAGTTATCACTGTCCAATTTTAGTTGAAATCATTTAATTACTTAGTTGATTAGGTGGTTAATTAAGTGTTAGGGGGTGTCTAATTAAGGTAATTAAAGGACTATATAAAGACCTAACACTCCTTAATTTAACCTAACACAGTTCAACTCCCAAACTGAAAATCCTCTTCGTTCTCTCTACTTTCTTTATCTATTTCCCAAGATTCCATTGAAGATCAATTAAATGTAACAAGGGCTACAATATTCAAGTTTCTATCCATAAATCTTCATTAATAGAAAAGGTATGGACGCTCTTCACCTTTGGGACTCCATTCCCGAAAGGGTTATTCAAATTTGATTTGCAAAAGTTGATAAGAACGTGGGTTTCATTGTTAATCCAAAATTGATCTTTCAAGTTGTATTCGTCTTGTTATTTTATTATGTATATAACATGATTATTTATTGCTTAATTAGGGTAGTTTTTCATGTTAGAACTAGTTCTATAGAAGAGATCATGAATACACTATTTCCCTAACCCTAGGTTACTAATTGATGATAAATTGAATGGTGATGATGCAATTGACTTAGTCATTGTATTAATTACTATTATATGATTTTATTAAGTCTATTAATGTATGAACATGGTTGGTTAATGGTAAGATCATAGAAGAAGGCTTGCGAAGGTAAATTGGTATGACCTATGATCTTAAATCCTTACTTCAATTGTGATGTCTTGTACTTGATGATTATGGTCGATTGAAGTATTAATTGTGATTAGAATAGGAAGGTTATGTTATGATGAATGTAACTAAAATATCTTGATTATATAGATTGTGAGATTATGATTACTGTATAATGATAAAAGGTTGATTGTGAATCACTTATGTGTCTTACTATGACATGATGATGATAATGTGTTAATATCACATGTGACGGTTGTATTAAAAGGAAGTTCTAATGAAATTCCTAATGATTTAATGATTGTGATATATACTAGATTATTCATTTATGACCTATAATAAGCTATGATGATTAATAAAGACTTAAAGACATTTAAAAAAAGGGACTCTAGCTTAGCACTGAGTGAAGTAGATATGAGAGGTGACCCTTTACAATGTGGGATGGTAGGCTCACAATGATTCTCATGAGATAGAGATAAAAATTCAATTGTGAGTAAAGAGGGTCTCAAGCATGTCGCCTAGTACTTGAACTATCTTTCCCCTTAAGGGATCAACCTAGAATGGTATGTTCATGTTATGTACTACATTGGCTAGTAGACCACCCTCTTTCAGTGTAGTGTTTCATGACACCAGATTACACATTTTGCTCATGTGGTCTATGTCGATTAATATAATTGTTCCCGACTGTAAATTGAAATAATAAAGTTAACACTAACTAGGGTGATGTAAGGAGTTTGACTTACTCTAGGTAGGAGTGTGGGACTCTGCCTATGTAATACCTCAAAAATGACGTAGGTGAAGATATAGCCTAACATGTTTTTCATGAGGGTTTAAGGTTCTAAAATTGTTTGTAATGTGCATTGAGGCATTGTCCAAAGATTTAGGTGCATTGGAAGTCAAACGTCAAGGGACGACTAAGACGTTCGACGACTAAGTCACCTATGGGACTCATGTGTGGTTATGTTACTATATGTGTGTTTCATGAGTTACTTAGGTCCTTATATGAGTTATTATAGTGTTAATAGGCAGTGTTCCATGTTTCATGAAGTTTGGAGGTCAAACTCAAAGAACACCCATCCGTTCAAAAGGTTTTCGTTGAAACGACCTTGTGTGTCTTGACATGTTTTCTCAAGTTATGCATGTTCATTTTGGATGAAATTGATATGGGAGATCTTCAAATCGTATATGAAAATATTTGGGTTGTACACGTCCGAGCAAACATTACCAAGGACAAACCAAGAGTCCTTGAGGAAGGACCCTTACTTGAACCAAAGTCTTTCAAGACCAGCCCCAATCGACTGAGGTAAATGAATGCTCGTTGGCAAATAGACGCCCCATCAATGGATTCTTGGGTGAATACTTAGACTAGAGATATCAAGCTCCCAATTTCCACTCTCAGTCCCAAACGACGGCCAGATAGGATGGTCCGTTTGTGGACAAACGGTCTGTGTGTGTCCAAGTTGTTGGTCGACTATTTTCCTCACTATTAAGTTGAACGGTGAATCGATAAATTCACCCAACTTCCATATAAGTATTTAGGCAGTTACTTAGGGATAATTTAGGTATTTTATGTAGGTTTATAAGTCCTACATAACCAGATGAATTCACTCTTCCAAATAAAACCACAAAGATCTCTTAAAAATTCTGTAGAACTCCATTGAAGCCAAAACTCAAGGAAGAACATGGATTGGAGATTTGAGATGTGATTCTTCATAAATTTCATGGAATAAAATCATTGAGGTATGGTTTTTGATCCTTTAAACTCTGTTCATCAAGGAGACCAAAATTCAAAGATATTTCTAAAATGTTCTAAAGATGAACTTGTCCAATTTTATGATCTATTTACGGGTTCTTGCAGTAAAGGTTTTAAATCGTTATATATTGATTATCTTGATGTTTTATTAGATGATTTTAACTAAATTAGCCTATGAATCCATGTAATCCATGAACCCTTGTTTTTGAGTACTAATTGGGTTAATTGAGATTGACGTAATGCTTATGAATTCTAGTGTAATTTTCTATGGGCTATTAAATGATGTAAGAATTTTATCCAATTAATGTCTAGGTTGTCTTAGATTGATAAATCAATACTGAATTGAATTAAATTCATCGAGAATTAAAGTTTTTGTATTGAATTGATCTTCATGGCCATGGATAAAAGCTTTTGGTATTGAATTTGATGATTTAGCTATTGATTGAAGTGCTAAGAATGTATTGGTTGTACGCTGCCCTAATTTCGTTATTTTATGTAATGTATATCTTTAATTATGTTGTGATTTGTATAGTCCACTTATGGTTGCGGTGTTATGTGCTTTACTTGCAATTGATGTGGCTTCATGGGAGTTACTTTATGTATGATGATTATCATGGTCTTGTCGGCAAATTACTTGATATATTATGATGATATGTGTAGTTATTTATGTAAAGTATGCTCATATATATATACATGTGAGTAATGTGCATGTATGTGTCCCTTACTTGATACATGTATGAATGTGAATATGTGATGTCTTGACTTAGGATGCTAAAATCTCTTAGTCTTGTATGTATGAATGACATGATACTTGAATGATTCTAAGAAGGTCATTATGTGGAACCTTACACCTAGTGGTAAGGTTATGAACCTTGAAGTCGAAAGTCGTAATTGTATCCTTCATTTATGAATGATGTACTAAAGGTTGGTTGGATGGAACGACATCATATCATCCTTAGGAATGTCACTAAGCTATCTTCGTCGCCATTGTAAAGCAGCCCTAGCACTCTTTGGTAGGGAGAGTTTAATTGGGTTATGATATAGATATGGAACCTCTTCATGTGATCCATTAATTTCAATTACTCTATGAGAACAAAGGCTAGCACCGAGCGAGTATGGTAAGGGATGATTCTAGAGTTCAATGAAAACCCTTCATATTTCTTACCCATGTGCCTACATGGGATGTGTCTATGTTATACCATTGGCAAGTAGAAAACCCTCCATCGGAGTAGATTACAACTCGGGATTCCATGCTTTTCTACCGTCGTCTATGTCGGTTATTTCGTATTATACTCATATGTGATAACTACTAGCATTAGAGAAGTTCTATGAAGTTTAGGTGATGGTATAGGACACTATCTAGACATAGAACAATAGGCTTTGAAGATGTTTGTGAGAGTAGGTCTTCTCCAAGACCATTACTTGAATGTCTTTATGCGATGAATGTCTCTTAAATGAACTAATGAATGTAATGAAATAAGTTATAAAATCATGTTAATTGAATAAGTACTTATCTAAAGTAGTTAAGGGTTGTCTAGTTAAGGTGTAAAGGGGGCATAGGAATGGTCACTTTGTATCTTACCTAGATATGTCTTTAGAATGACTCTGGTAAGGATGTTGATTGATTAAGTATACATGATCCCAACTTAGGTAGTCTTAAGGATTATTTAGGTAATTTTGAAGATGTCAAGCATGGACATTATCTTCTGGATTTACTTGACTTTGTCTTTTGATAACCTTTGGGAGGAGAGTGTCATATTACATGTATGTTGTTGTACTAAATTAGAATGATCTTATCCTAGGTAATATATAGGATCTCTTAAGTGTGTGTGAAGGGATTGTATGGGTGGTTGCTTCACAACTCACTCAAGTGAACCTTAGATTAACCTTTGGTGCAAAGATCTCATGTCTATGTGATTGGTGTATTGTAAGTGTGTATATCTCATTATGATTGGTCTTAAGAATCATTTAGGTGTACCTAGAGAGGGTGTATAAGCGGTCACTCTTTGAACTGCTTAAGGGAGTCCTAGTATAACTTTCAATGAGAAGATTGCATGCTAGAAAGTGTTCATTGTGAAGTTGAGAAACTTTCCTGTAACAGTAAATTAAGTCATTGTAAAGTGTCATAGGTTTACAGTGAAGTTTTCTAAAAATATGATAAATTGATCACGTTCTCTTATGTGTTTCTAAGGTGATAAATGTTGTTATTATGCATATATTATGATACTGAAATCAAAAGATGCATATTTTTAACAAATGTCCGTTTTCATTATTTTTATGCATTATGCCATACTTAGTACATCTGTTTGTACTAATTCCATGCTTTTATCTATCTCTAATGTGATTCGTTGGTGAAGGTGCTTTTGGGAGCTAAGCTTGGATTATAGGATCGTTAAATCAAGTTGAAGTAAGTACTCATTTGACTTGAGGACATAGATGTCTTTTATTTCTTTTATTGAAGTATTATAATAGACTATGTATTTCTATATTCGTTCTGTATGTGTCATGTCCCAAATACACTTTTGTCTAAGATTTCATGAAATAAGACTTAGTGTTTCCTATGAGTTTTATATGAAAAATATTTTAAAACACTAATAGAAAGTTGTGAAAAGTTTTAATTCCGCACTATTTTTCATGTATGTATATGCGATGAATGATACGAAAGGGCTTGTACAAAAACCTATAAGAGGTCAAGTACATCGTGTTCCACATCAAGTGTGCCATATCTTCTAGGGTGTGCTCTCGGGATGTGACAACCTATGCATTGCACTAGGTTGCCTTGAGGGAAGTCCTAGGAGGATGTTATTATGTCTTACAAAATAAATGATATTCATATGTTGGCTTTACATGTTGATGATTTTATATGATGTTATTTTCACTTATGTACATGTGATTGGTCTATATTTCTATATATGATGATGACTACTCATGATGCTATGTTATATGAAGTTTGACATTGCTTGTCATCTTTGTTGGGTTTGCTTGGTTGAGTTGTGTTATGAGACTTCACTTGGTCATTGCACTTGTAAGCTTTATAATGGGTTATGGGTAATAGTCTTGCATATGGTGTAATGTGATGAATTCTTATAAATGCTTTGTTGTTATGACATTATGTTGGAGTTGTTTGGTTATGTGATCTAATATGCTACTACAAATGTTGACTTGAATTTAATTGATGATGTTTGTGTTATATTGTATATCGTCTTGTCTTGATGAATACACTTTCATTGGTTCATATGTGTTCTTGATTGTGCATAATGGATTTTCAAAGTAAATTATCATGGTTTTATGTGCATATGTTTCCATACTTAGTACAGGTGGTGTACTAACCCATTATGTATGTTTTTTACAAAAATATAGGTTCCAGCTATTGAGTTTCTAGGAGGCCGCTTGTATAAGACTTGGACTCATTTCTCCAAGTGATGGTAGGCGCTCAAGTTTGAGGATATCACCTATTTCTACATTCTAGCGTTGAATTCGTATTTTCATAAAGACATTTTTTATTCCTTTATCTTTTGGATAATTTTGTAAGCCTAAATTGACATGTTGACTTTATATTGCCTATGCCCAAGATTTGTACTAATTTAGATGGTGGAATATGAGATAAAGTATTTGACTAATGCCTATGTATCTTATGATTGTCTAAATGAGAAGCATATGTATGCTTTATATGCGAGGAGTCTAAGAAAACCCCGTATGTAGTATGTGAGAGGTGTATGTAAACCTCACTATATATATATGTATGAAAAGTTTTAATTTTCTGCACTTTTTAACCTATGAAACGTAATGACGAATGCTAAGATGACAGTCATAGTCCTCTCCAAGGATTAAAATGTCAGTTATGTCTAGGGGTGCTCTCGATCGTGACAAACTTGTTATCAGAGCATAAGGTTAAAGAAATCTTAGGGTTGATGTCTCTTTGAACCACGTTTATGTAGAGTCATGTTCGTGGGTGTGAAGCGCACCACACTTATGAATGAGAGGCTATGTGTTGCTTATCGATTTGGACTCATTGGTAATCTTGAAAGTCGTGCCTTGAGAGTTGAAACTCTATGTGTCCTCTTTATTCGAACCCTTTTCTTGTGGATATAGGATATTACTACAATACTTGCAGCCGCAAAGAGGGTGGAGGATGATTTGGAAAATGCGGGAGTTTCTCCCCAAGGAAACCATGTCCCTCCACAAGACAGCAAGTGCCTCCACAAGAACAAGCTCAAGTCATTCCTGCACTTATTATGGGTGAAGAAATACGATCGACATTATTAACTTTGGCTCAAGATAGGACTACCCAAGTACATGCGGTAGCTACACAAGATCAAGCCATTGCGTCTCAAATAAATAGGGAGGTTGGACCCCTTGTTAAATAAAATGCTACTACTATGACTTCCCTCTTGAGAGACTTCACTAGGATGAACGCTCCTATGTACTTTGGGTTGAAAGGGAATGAAGATCCCCAAGTCTTCATTGATCAGGTCTACAAAATTAGTCATGCGATGTGGTTGATTTTGAATGAAAATCCGAGCTTGATTCCTATAAACTTAAGGATGTAGCTGAAACATGGTACACGCAATGGAGAGGCAATTCGGCCTTGAGAGCAGGTCCTATCATTTGGGAGGTGTTTAGAAGGGCTTTTCTTGATAGTTTCTTTCTTAGAGATAAAAAGGAGGCCAAAGTTGAGGAATTCATCAACCTTGCTCAAGGAGGTCTGAGTGTGCAAGATCACTTCTTGAAGTTTACCAAATTGTCCATGTATGCTTTTTACTTGTGTCTAACCCAAGGGTTGAGATGAGTCGCTTTGTGAAGGGAGTGTCCGAGGATTTGGTTGAAGAGTGTCGTTCAGCAATGTTCCATGCCAATATGGATATCTCTAGGTTTATGGTTCATGATCGACATGTTGAGGAGACTCGACTTAAGAGGAAGAATAGAGAGTAGAAGAGGGCCAAAACTTATGAAGAACTCCATTTAACAATAAAAACTATTAACAATATATAATGATACCTTATAACTTCTCAACATAACATTTCATTCCCCATAAGCCACCTATATCATTAAATGGCACAACATCTACATACTAAAGTCATCTTCAATATACTCACTTAACCATAACACAAGGGTAAGAATTAAAACTCACCATTTTCTCTCTCACACATTGCGGCATCATCCCAATCCAAGCAATCACATTTAAAATACCACCCAACAAGGAAACATAAGAGCCATATTATATAGAGTTAAGTTCTATGGCACGATATGAGAATAGTGAAAAAGGGAATCTCTATCGTCCTATAGCTTCTCGATCATAGATGTGTCGCGACTCACCACCGATGATCGAGACTCTACTAGACGTGGCAATATAAGATTTTAAACCTAAGGACAAAAACTAAAAACCTTATGCTCTTATACCAAATATGTAATGAACCGAGGGTATACCCTAGAAGTTATGGTATCTTCAAAACGCCACATGGCGTCGTCGACCTCTAGGAGGTCTAAGACAATACCTTAGACATCTTTCATTGCATAATCGTAAAAATAGCAAAAAAATAAAAACATTTCATAGAATATCATATGCTAGAAAACACTTCTAATATATATAAAAACACTTCATATTATATAGTTGTACTCTAAGTCTCTTTGTCATATCAAGACACAACTCAATAGAATAGAATAAGGACAGGGAGCTTACAACATAAAATATTAATCTAAGCTATTACATCAACTTAAAGAAACATCTTGGCATAGTAAATTCTTGAATCATAAGGGTCCCTTTACCTCAACTTGGGAGGTTTATCCAAGATCTTCTCTTAGGAGACATCCTCTATCCATCACCACCTACACTTTGTGTAATAAGATGAAGAAGAATGGTATTAGTACAAGAATGTACTAAGTATGGAAACCATTCATAAACATGCATTTAAAGAGGACATTTTGTTTGAAATCATGCAACATGTCTTTTTAGTAAACTTCATGAACATTGGCACATAGAATTTCAATATAGTTCACATAAATAATATAGAGATGGATACTAGTCATGATAGAACATAAAGCCATTAATCATACTTTGAAACATATTCAATACATACCATACATTATCTCTACTTTAGCTTACTTCTTTTTTTAAGTAACCCACAAGTGTACTTAGTACAATATATCACTTTGAGGTCACCTTACAATAGTCTTTCATAATATGATTCATTACACAATCACATATATTCTTACGTCATAATTATCTCATAGACATCAACTTCACATAAGAACCATCACGTAAGACAACTTCTAAGTCACACTTGTGCAATGTGTAAGTAGAATATCATAATACTACTTCACCAAGTGTACCTAAGAAGTCACCGTTGACTAGACATAACATAGTTAACAAGTCATAATACTTCCATTCATAACAAGACATAAGGCCACATACTTCATAGCATCACATAATGACTCTTTCCTTTACTACCACCTTAGTCATAACTTATTTAGTTCATATAATAGTTAAACCACCCTCATATCCCCTTCACCATATTACTTGTTCAATGTACACGCGATGTCCCATACCCCCACATATACTAAGTAAACTCATTTAGAAGTAATAAGTGTAATTCCCATAGATAATCATAATTCATATCGTGACATAACAAAGTCAGTTAACATGAACTCATACAATTCATACATACATAAGATAAGTCTTACTTTCAGACACATACTAAGCTGGAAGGTTTCCATCTCATGAGACGACATCTAGGTTGGGAACCCAGACTTACTAAAAGTAAAGGTTCTCTTTGTGGGAAGCCGGACTATCTAAACGTGAAACTCCCACTCTCATTTGTCATGTTCACTCATTTTTAGGATCTAACTCACTTTTTATTATATTTAAGACTTTACATAACATTATTTCATAAAAATTAGGAATTACAGACTTATTCTATCATACATCATATATTTGAAAGTATTTTAAGATGAGAATGTTCTTTCATCATAGACCGTACTTCATGTGAGAATGTCCTTTCACATGTTAATACATTCATACATCATGTGTGTGTGGATAATATGTTAGATGTACCTTCACATAACACCTCAAATCACACAGGTTCATAACTTCATTAATCATATACTTCACATGCATAGAAATATGTAATGATGCATAGAAGAACTACCCTTTCCTTAGCCATCATGAATTTACCCTACTTATTGATATGCATGGAGAGTGTGTGTACATTGGTAAACATGATCACATAAAGGCTATCACATAGCAATTAGGGAGCCAACCTCGAAAGATCACAACACATGTACAACAATCCTCAAGTATGAAGTCATACAAACATATATAGTATTAAATACTATAGACTACACACACTAAAATTACCTCATAGGAGACATTAACATATTCAATATTAGAATAGAGTATTCCTAGTATTCTTTGATCACACATTCATATAGGGTTCACATAGGTAGGGGTCATGCAACAAGGATATTCTTCATCACTAACCATATAGACCACCTAACTCTAACATGATCATCACATATATACACATAACAACAGTAGTAGGATCATGGGTTCTTAGTAAAATTGGATATAAATTAATTATAAAATAATTAGCTAAACCTATATTCCTCGTTAGAATGCTTTTGAAATCAATTTGAGAATGAACGCATGGATAGATTGAAAGATAGAATTTATGACTTAGAATCATGTTTTGAAAATCATTGAAAGGACTCCGTAGATGAATGGTTATCTAGGGATGAAGGATAACCATACATTATACATTAAAAAAGCCCATGAAAATCTTAGAAGAAATCTCCAAGAATCCATCTTCATAGCTTGTTCTTGAGCTTGTTCTTCAATGGAGGTTTTGGGGCTTTGAGGAGAAATGAGAACTTTGTGAATTTGACTTGTTAATGGGTGTTGAGGTTTTGTCATGATAAACAGTTTAAAAAGCATGTAAAAACAGTTAACAAAACGTTCCCTAAGTTACGGAAACACCCCCACACGAATTAAGACACTTAGACATGTAAAATTTGACTTAAAAACGATGTAACCGGATGTCAAAGCTGGCTACGCGTCGCGGGGAAGCATCCCAATTCTTCCCCAAATAAATTTTGTGACAATTAGGTTTATGGTAGGGGCGCGTCACACAGGGTAGGTCCAAATCATGGCCTGCTCGCTGGCTTGGACAGCCTCTTTGTCCAAGGTTTTGGTCCTCCTTAGGGGCTTTTCGGGTTGTCCCCGGCGAGTCATACCAATGTGTTTTGACCCTTAACATGCATATTAAGGTACTAGGGTAAACTACAATGATTCTCAACTCCAAAAAACACATAAAAACAAGGCAAACATACAAGGACTCGCTAGCACATCTAAAGACCAACTTTCAAACGTGTTGGATGTTTGACCTCCAAATGACCTCAAATAAATTATATAAGCTATAGAACAATTTATTATCATGTTATTAACCTTTTTGGGCACATGTGAGGCTCTAGATACCTTAGTATATTTTGAGGTTTGTTGCAATGTCCCCCACTTGGGAAGAATTCGTCATCGAATGACATTTGAAACATTTAAACACTTTGAAGGACTCAATGACTTCAGTAGCAAATCACAACACTTATACATGTTATCACATAAAAGTCAATGCAACAAATTACAAGGAACACAAACTTCATTCTAGAATGCATTCAAGGCAACATAATCATACATGGACTACTTCTATAATTCATTTCATACATACATAGTTCTTCATATTCATTGCCATTTCAAGGAACTACCTTCTCCAATTATTGACATGTTCATTATTTCATCACAAGGTTAAAAATACTATTGATTCTAATTGAAAACACATCATATAGTTGCACAATAATCATTAATAAGGTAGATTAACTACAATCTTATATTCTAGACATAACACCATCGAGGTCATATATGAAATTACCATGCTTAGCTTTATTCAAGGAGAACTACCTTCTCCTAGTCACAACATATATACATGACATCATGGAGTTCACATAAAAGCAATGTATAGAGGTTAATTTGTTTTATGGAGGATTTATTTTCTCCAAACCACATTATGCTTATACTTGCTTACTAATGAAATCAACATGGTAGGTCACACCAAGAACATTACAACATTAGGAAGTAAGTTTACATCTTTCTATTTCTAGCACATCACTAGATTTCATAAGCATGCATCATTAAGGAAATTTTATCACAATTTACAGGCACACCAATAAACATAGGATAGACCAACCATAACTTCTCAAGAATAAATCTATAATAACACTTCCTAAATATTAAAAGTCACCCATTTTTCAAAGAGACTAATCTTACCTCACTTAAAGGAGACTAAATTTCTCATTGTGGGGCCATACACTACACAACATAAGTTACATCAAACATTCTCATTAAGCTATCTCATGAAATCATATTGCACATTTATCATATAAGGATGAACAACAACATGAGAGACATGAAAATTTATCAAAATTTCTTTTTTTTCTTGCAATAATGACCTTTCATAATATATATAACACAGTGTCATTTAAAAGATGCATAAAATATGGAGGTCATGCATCTTATCCTTTTATGCAAGACTTTTATCATGAACAAGCTACTTAGGAACTCTTTTCAAGCATCAGTAAGAATAGAAGGAAAAAATAGGGATATCTAAAACCTTACTACTCGAATCGTCCTCCCCCACTTAGGGTAAACTCATTTAAGAGCAACTACTCTCAACTCTAGGGGAATCATAGCTTACCAACCCTATTAACTATGCACATCATCCCTTTCTTGGGATCTAGGCTTATGAACATCGTTCTCACCAACACTTCAAGGTGATTTTCAACCTAGAGAAGTTCAAGGGAACTCAACATAGGGACAACAAGGGCCCTAAAAATCTTACCATCTATGCACATTACCCCCACTTGGGGTAAGCCAAAGCAGATCATGCCCTTAGACACCAAGGTCAAGGCAATTAAAGACTAATCTACAAGGGTCATCACTTTTGGGTGGAACTTCCCAACCAACCATGCCTAGGTAAAATCTAAGCACTTCCTTAATTGAACATATTCAGAATCAAGCTTAAAAGAAAACTAACCATTTCAAAGTAGGTGAACCTCAATTCTCTCCTTATCTTGAAGAGCTAAGGGGTATATATCATACATCCCTCTAAGTCACCATAGGGTAAAATATTACCAAAATAAGGAACAAAACCCTTTTCCCCCTTTTCTCCCCACTCTTAGAATAGGTTCCTAGTGGGAATCAGTGACTAGTCATAAGGTTTGTCCCATTATCTAGCATGCTTACAATCACCTTCAAAGGCTCAACACACTATCTCCACTTCTTAAGAGCAAGTCTATACAAAAGATTCAAATCCACAAAAAGGACAACTATGAAGTATTTTCCATATACAAGGCAATATTCATCTTTCTCATTATTTACCACATTCTCCTAGACTTTTCAAACCTATATCATAACATCATGATACCATCCTACATATTCATAAGGAATTCTATCATTACATGGGGAAATCTATTTAAGCATAACAAATACTAACAAGCTATAATCATACCTTATAACTTTTAAATATAACATCTCTTTCACTATAAGCCACCTGTAGCCTTAAATGGCACCACATCCACATATACTAAATTCACCTTCTTATATACTTACATAACCATAACACATGGGTATGCATTGAAATTCACATTTTTCGCCCTCAAGCATTGGGCATCATCCCAATCCAAGCTATCACATCTAACAGACCACCGAACAAGGAAACATAAGAGAGAGATTATATAGACTTAAGTTATATGCCACGATATGAGAATAGTGAAGAAAGGAAACTCTACTCTCTTATAGTATCTCCCTCATAGATGTGTCGGTACTCACTATCGATGATAGACACTCTACTAGAAGTGGCAATATGTGACTTTGAAACCTAAGGACAAAACCTAAAAACCGTATGCTCTAATACAAAGTTTTTAATGACCCGCGGGTATAACCTAGAAGTTAGGGTATCGTCAAATCGCCACACGGCGTCGTCGACCTCTCAGAGGTCTAACAAAAGACCTTAGACATGTTTTATTGAATAATCGCAAATATAGCAGAAAATTTAAAACTTTTCATAGAACATCATATACTAGAAAAAACTTCTCATATATATAAAAAATTCATATTACATAGTTAGATTCTATGTCTCTTTTGCATCTTAAGACACAACTCAACAGAACAGAATAGGGACACGACCCTTGCAACATATAATGTAAATCAATGCGATTACATAAAGTTAAAGAAACATCATTACATAGGCAACCGTTGAATCATAAGGGCCTCTTTTATTGATCTTGGCAGGTCAATCCAATCTCTTCTTTTAGGAGACATCCTCTATCCATCACCCCCTACACTCTATGTAAAAAAAAGAAAGAAGAATGGTATTAGTACAAAAATGAACTAAGTATGACAACCATGCAAAAACATGCATTTTAAAAAAGACATTTTTTTTAAAATCATGCAACATGTCTTTTTAGTAAACTTCATGAACATAGGAACATATAAGCTCAATATAGTTTCCATACATAATAGAGGCATTGACAATACTCATAACAGCTAATAAAGTCATTTATCATACTTGCTTATTCAATATGTACCATACATTACCTCTATTTAATCTTACTTCTTTCCTTAAGTAACCCAAAAGTGTGCTTAGTACAATGTATCATATTGAGGTCACCATACAATAGTCTTTCATAATATGATTCAAGACAAAAACACATATATTCATAAGTCATATACATCTCATAGAAATCAACATCACATAATAACCATCAACTAAGACAACTCCTAAGTCACACTCGTGCAATGTGTAGGTAGCATCCAGTAATACTACTTCCACCAAGTGTACCTAAGAAGTCACCCTAGACTATGCATAACATTCTTAAAAATTCATAACACTTTCATTAATAACAAGACATAAGGACACATATTTCGTAGAATCACATAAGGACTCTTTCCATTACTACCACCTTAGTCATAACTTATTTTGTTCATATCATAGGTCAACCAATGGTCCCTCAACCATAGGGAATCCATTGTACTTGCAAGGCAGGACAACCTTCCCTTTATGGAGGATAAGTTTCAACCAACTAGACCCCACAAACGGGTCGTTGATTGAAAATGGTCAGTTGGTTGGTCCATCGATGGAGACTGTCCAAAAGCTGTAAATTTTCTAACAAGTCTTAGGGTGTTTGGTAAATTGAACCCAAGTATTTTATGAACCTTGGAAGTAATTTTTAGGGTTATTAGGTATATAAAAGTATTTCAAAGCCTAAGACCTAATTTTAGACCTCTTTTCCCAAAACCAAAAACCCCTCTCCCTTAGAATTCTCTCTCAAAGCTCTTTGGAAACTAGAAGCAAAAGTTGTTCGTGAAAATCTTTTGGATTTCTCTTATCTAAGGTATGGTATCCTACTTGAACTCTCTTCCGTCCAAGGAGTCCCTTCTAATGGATTTTCAAAAAGGGTTTTCAAACAAAGTTTCTTCTATCTTCAAATCTAAATATGGGTAGTGCATGAAAACGTTTTGAATGACTTAATGATAATTTATCAATTTTATTTGGTTATTTTATGGTATAGGTTGGAAGATTTTGAACACTTGAAGGTGAAGCTCGGGATATCTACTCTCTCACAATTTTGTATGTCCTCATATATTTGAGGACAAAATCTTTGTTTCCTAGTTTTATTATTAAGACTTATTACGTATTTTCTTTCGATGTAAAGGGCCGAGTCCCTAAGTTTTTTTGTCGTGTGTTAAGTTGGTTTATGACGATGAGATTATCTAAATATTTTATGAGAGATTTGTTTTTATTAATTTATTCGTGAAAACTTTTAAATTTCGCACTACTTTTCATGTCTTATGTAATGAACAATAGTTAAAAGGCTTGTACGATACCCCAAAGTGGTGAAGTACGCCCAGTCATGACGCAAGAGTTGTCCCTATATTCTATGGGGTAATTTCGGGTCGTGATATGCTTGATATCAGAGCATAAGGTGATGGGAAATAATTTAGGGTCTAAAAGTCTTAGAAGCCACGTCTAGTAGTATCTTTGTCATTGGTGAGTCGCGACATATCCATGGACAAAAGGATATCAGATGATACAAGTTTCAATTTATTCTCTATTCTAATGTCGTCCCTTAGAGTAGAGTCATATAAGGTGTCTTTTCTCAACCTCTTCTCTTTGTGTTTATAGGACAAGAATACAAAGAGATCAACCGCGAGAAGGGAAGAGGGAGGTTTATCTAAAGAGAGGATCCCTTCCCGTGTTGTCCAAGTCCCTATTGTTGTCCTAGAGAAAGAGAATGAGGAGGTTCCCCTTCAAAAACTAAAGTGCCACCGGAACCTCAAGAATCTCAAGTGCCAATGGAACCTCAAAAGCCTCTAGTGCCTAAAATGCCCCTATGCCTCATGCACCTATTGTTGAGGGGAATATGACTAATGCGGAGTTAAGGGCGGTCATAATGAATTTAACCATACTCATGACGGCTCAAGCTCATGTTGTCAATAATCACTTTGTTGCTCAAGCTAACGAAGTAGTTGAACCTACACCAAATACTAGTACTCCCGCTTTTGGAATTCGGGGTTTCATAAGGATGAACCCTCCCACTTTTCATGGCATTAAGGTTGATGAAGTTCCACAAAGTTTCATAGATGAGGTGTTCAAGGTAGTAGATGCTATGGGTGAGACCCTTTGGTAGAAAGAGTAGTTATCCTCTTACCAACTCAAAGATGTGGCTCAAGTGTGGTTTGAGCAATGGAGGGGTGAGAGACCCTTAGATAGTAGTCCGATTGATTGGGAGGAATTCAAAGACGCTTTCCTAGATATTTTCTTTCCCTTATAGTGGAGGGAAATGAAGATGGTTAAATTCATGAACCTTTGTCAAGGGGGAATGAGTGTGCAAGAGTATTCACTCAAATTAACCCAACTCTCTAAGTATGCCCCAACAAGGGTACAAAACACTAGTGCTAGGATGAACAAATTTGTGATGGGAGAGTCTAGCTTTGTGGAAAAAGAGTGTCGTACGACAACGCTCATTAATGACATGGATATCTCTAGGCTCATGGTGTATACACATCAAATTGAGGAGTCCAAACCTAAGAAGAGGTTGTATCACCAAGATTCTTCCATGGGAAACAAGGACGGGGCTCCAAACCAACTTTCCCAATGTAGTGGCCACACTTTTGAGAGGACTAGGTGTGCTACTTGTAGAAAGCAACATGTGTATAGGTGTGTTTCCGGCGCGGATGTTTGGTTTTGTTGTGGTAAGAAGGGACACAAGATGAGGGACTGCCCTATCGTCAATGCAAGAGGGAAAGAGGTTTATCAAGCTTCCTCAGATCCTAATGCTCCAAAGAAAAACCCTCCCTATGTGATGGGAGCTAGGAAGGTTAACTAATCCAGAGTTAATAGTCCCAGTAAGTATTGACTCTTATGATTGTTTATCTTGTGTTAATAAATTATTTTATATTTATTCTTCATATGATCATGACATCTTGATGAATTGCTCAAAGAATGAATTTTCAAAAAAATTTGCATGTTTGATATTTTTACAGTGGTGTTCACCATAAGTTTTGTGAATTTTGAAAAAAAAAATTCTTTGATTGAAGTTTCAATGTGTTAAACAGTGTTGTATATGATCATGTTTAATGTTGTAAAAGATAGATCCTCCATAAAAGAAAGATAAGGATGAGTTTTGAAATTGTGAAGTTTATGCAAAAGTTTCCTATGTTGCTAGTGTGTGAAAATGTGGAATGGTCCTCCTTGCTAGTTGATTCTATGATGTTTAATATGTTTAGATTAATCGTAATGTGTTATGAGTTTATGATGAAGTCATTGATGGTGTTAGGGTTTTATTGACATTCGAGGACGAATGATATTCTATGTGGGGGAGAATGTAATTGCTTAAAAGGAACTAAGGTGAACTACATCGTCGTGATTGTTTTGTGAGTTAATTTTAAGTTAAAATGATTTAAATTAGTGTCCAGAGGCAGTGTGTGAAGTTTTTTTAAGTTTGGAGGTCAAACGTTCAAGAACGTCCATGACGTTTGAAAGATATGCCTTAGATAAGGTTATTGTGTCTTGAGGTATTTGAGTGAGTTTTATGTGTTCGTTTTGCTTGAAATTGGCGTGGGATATTATTAAGACCTATAAGACTATATGTAAGTGTTTAACATCCGTGTACGAGCCCCCCTAGAACCCACGAGGGGCCTTAGAAGAGGAGCTACCTCTTGGCATGAAGCAGCCAAAACAGTAACCAAACGACGACCTAAAGAACGGTCCGTTGGTCAACCAACGTTAACTTGACAATAGGGCATCTATTGGACCTGTAAGGCAGGACATCCTTCCCTTGAAGGAGTCTAAGTCGTTACCAATGATACCCCACCAATGAGACGTTGGTTGACAAACGGTCCGTTGGTCGGTCCGTTGATGGAGACTGTACAAAAGCTGTAAATTTTCTACTAAGTCTTGGGGTTTTTGGTAAATTCTTCTTAAGTCTTTTATGAACCTAGAAAGTTATTGAAGGGTTTATTAGGTATATTAAATTATTTCAAACCCTAAGACCAAATTTTATACCTCTTTTCCCAAAACCCAAAACCCCTCTCCCTTAGAATTCTCTCTCAAGTCTCTTTGGAAAGTAGAAGACAACAACAGCTAGGAGGTCTGTTGGTGGCCAAGTTATTCATCAAAATCATTTGGATTTCTATTATAAAAGGTATGGTGTCCGTCCTTGAACTCTTCCTTTCAAGGAGTCCTTTGTAATGGATTTTAAAAAATTGTTTCCAAACCTAGATTCTTCTATCTTCAACTCTAAATATGGGTGTTGCATGAAAACATTTTGAATAACTTAATAATGATGTTTCTAATGTTATTTTTTGATTTTAAGGTCAAAACTTCAATGAAAACATGTTAAAGCTTTTCATCAAATGCTGGCTTAAGAAGTTGGTTAAATGACCTTAGTTTTGTAGTCTTTGAGCTTTTCTTTACGTATGTTGTCATGGATGTTTAGATACAGACCTAAGGTCTAATTTATGATGAATTATTGTGTAAAATTCTATGGGTGATGGAAGCTAGGATTAAAGGGTAAGTTGTTTATGTTGTTCAATTTTTAATTATGAAATTCTCTTGAGTGGTATGATCCACCTTCATGATGGCGGTGTTTACTTAATAAATTGATTATACTTAGTATGTAATGTTAGTGTGTCTTTGAAGGCCTAATATGTGAAATGAAATGATAATTAAGATGGTTGTTGTGTTGTTTATTATGAAGCTTGAATAGCATGTTTGACTTAGATTATGCCTAAATGAAGTCTATGATTATGTGAAGCATGTAAGGTGTGTGATTTGATGAATCAATACCTAAAGCATGTATCAAAGTTAATATAAATTAAATGATGCTTTTACGCGCACACACATAAATGAATTAATGAAACTAAATTAAGTAAATAGAGGAGTGTTGAGGTGGAAACTCATCGTAAGTTGAGATGAAGTGTTTAGTAGAAACCTCAGTACATCCTAAGAGCTTTCTAATAAAGGTTTGAGGATGGATGTCCTTCATGAGTTGCGATGTGGTGTTCAGTAGTTATCCTTAAACTATAGTATATAATGTTTAGAATCTGTGGAGGGCTATGTCTAGCACCGAGAAGATATGAAGAAGAGGTGGTTACACTTCGTGAATTAAGATGTTGTATTCCAATGTACCTCTTGAGATGAGTACTCCTCATTAGTAGAGAATGTGTTACTTAGTATCAATCTCCTTATTCCTTAACTATGCGTGCAGATATGTGTAGCTATTAAGGGAAGCCATGTTAAATCTAAGAGAATGACCGTACTCTAGGCAAGTAGGATCCCTCATCCAATTGGAGTAAATATTGGGACTCCATGTCTAGCTCTGAATCTCTATGTCGACTAAGCTAAACTCCACAAAAGTAATGAATGTACTAAGTCTTCTAAAAAAGAGTTCTACTTAGGGTAGGTAGGGGAATGGGACGCTGTTTATACAATGCACTAAGTAGGCATTATGAAATATTAGTCTTGGTGGGTCTTGTATGAATTGAATGAACTAAGTCTCCTAAAAGAACGTACTACATAGGCTAGGTGGTGGTATGGGACACTATCTATCCACTGCAATCGGTAGTACCTTACGAAAGGGGAGTCATAGTCTTAAGCCTTCTAAAAGGGTGTACTACTTAGTGTAGGTAATGATATGGGACGCCATCTACTCATTGCACTAAGTAGGCATTACGAAAGAGAAGTCTTGGTGTATTATTTGAATGTTCTCCCAATGTCTTGTTATTGAGTAGTGGCTTCTTCTCCGAAGGTGAGTAAGCCAAAAGGGGGTAGTCTTGAGGATCACTTTGGTGTGTATTGAAGGAGACATATGTGTACTTCCGTCATGTCTGACCTTGGGAGTCTTAGGATAATCCTTAGTTAGGGAAACATCGACAGAGATGAGTTCATTTCCTTATAAGATATACGTTGGAAGTTCACTAGTCTTGGAGTCACAAATGGTTCATTGTAAAGCTATAAGAGTTCATTGTAATTGTGGTTTACTTTATTGTAAATTGCTTCCTTTGGTTTAAACTTATGGGAATCCTTCTGTAAGTGTTAAATGATGTTCCTTATGATGTTTTACTTCTAAATTCATGATAGTCTTAGCAATTTTGCATGAAAGGTTATTTTACTAAAATGTCCCTTTTTACATGTTTTTGCATATGCCCTACTTAGTACATTGTTCTGTTCTAACCCTATACTTTTCTATACTCTATAAGTATAGGTTGGAAGCTTTTGAACACTTGAAGGTGAAGCTCGGGATATCTACTCTCTCACAATTGTTATGTCCTCATTAATCTGAGGACATAGTCTTTGTTTCCTAGTTTTATTATTAAGACTTATTATATATTTTCTTTAAATGTAAAGGGACAAGTCCCTAAGATTTTTGTCGTGTCTTAAGTTGGTTTGAGACGATGAGATTATCAATGTATTTATGAATGATTTGCTTTTATTAATTTATTCGTGAAAAGTTTTAAATTCCGCACTACTTTTCATGTCTTATGTAATGAACGATAGTTAAAGGGCTTGTAGGATACCCCAATGTGGTCAAGTACGCCCGGTCACGACTCAAGAGTTGTCCTTATCTTCTAGGGGGTACTTTCGTGTCGTGATAGATTTGGTATCAGAGCATAAGGTTATGGGAAATAATTTAGGGTCTAAAAGTCTTAGAAGCCACGTCTAGTAGTATCTTGGTCATGGGTGTAAGTCGCAACACATCGATGGACAAAAGGATATAAGATGATAGAAGTTTAAATTTCTTCTCTATTCTTATGTCGTCCCTTAGAGTGGAGTCATATAAGGCATCTTTTCTCAACTTCTTCTCTTTGTGTTTATAGGACATGAATATAAAGAGATCAACCGCTAAAAGGGAAGAGGGAGGTGTTGCTAAAGAGAGGATCTCTTCCCATGTTGTCCAATTTCCTATTGGTGGCCTAGAGAAAAAGAATGAGGAGGTTCCCCTTCAAAAACCTCAAGTGACACCTGAACCTCAAGAATCTCAAGTGCCATTGGAACCTCAAGAGCCACCAGTGCCTCAAATGCCCCCTATGCCTCAAGCACCTTTTGTTGAGGGGAATATGACTTATGCGGAGTTGAGGGAGGTCATAATGAATTTGAACCTACTCATGACGGCTCAAGCTCTGTTTTCAATAATCACTTTGTTGCTCAAGCTAACGAAATAGTTGAACCTCAACCTAATACTAGTACTCCCGCTTTTGGAATTTGGGATTTCATGTGGATGAACCCTCCCACTTTTCATGGCACTAAGGTGGATGAAGATCCAGAAAGTTTCATAGATAATGTGTTCAAAGTGGTAGATGCTATCGGTGAGACCCCCAGGGAGAAAGAGGAGTTAGCCTCTTACCAACTCAAAGATGTGGCTCTAGTGTTGTTTGAGCACTGGAGGGGTGAGAGACCCTTAGAAAGCAGTCCGATTGATTGGGAGGAATTAAAAGAGGCATTCCTAGATATGTTCTTTCCTCTAGAGTGGAGGGAAATGAAGATGGTAGAATTTATGAACCTTTGTCGAGGGGGAATGAGTGTACAAGATTATTCTCTCAAATTAACCCAACTCTCTAAGTATGCCCCAAAAATGGTACCAAACCCTAGTGCTAGGATGAACAAATTTGTATTCGGAGAGTCTAGCTTTGTTGAAAAAGAGTGTCGTACGGCAATGCTCATTAATGACATGGATATGTCTAGGCTCATGGTGTATGCGTAACAAATTGAGGAGTCCAAAACTAGGGAGTTAAGGCTAGAGGGTAAGATTCCTAGGATGGATTATTCTAGTCACCAAAAACCTAAGAAGAGGTTCTACCACAAAGATTCTTCCATGGGAAACAAGGATGGGGCTCCAAACCAACTTTCCCAAGGTAGTGGCCACACCTTTGAGAGGACTAGTTGTGCTACTTTTGGAAAGCAACATGTGTATAGGTGTCTTTCCGGTACAGATGTTTGTTTTTGTTGTGGTAATAAGGTCAACAAGATGAGGGACTTCCCTATCATCCATGGAAGAGGGTAAGAGGTATATCAAGCTTCCCTAGATCCTAATGCTTCAAAGAACAACCCTCTCTATGTGATGGGAGCTAGGAAGGTTAACTAATCCAGAGTTAATATTCCCAGTAAGTATTGACTACTATGATTGTTGCTTTTCTGTTATGAAATGATTTTATAAAGTTTTATACTTTATTTGATCATGCCATCTTGATGAATTGTTCAAAGAATGAATTTTCGAAAAAAAACATGCATGTTTGACATTTTTACAGTGGTGTTCACTATAAGTTTTGTGAATTTTGAAAAAAAATTAATTTTTTCTTTTATTGAAGTTTCAATGTACGAAAAAGTATGTTATTTGATCATGTTTAATGTTGTAAAAGATAGATCCTCAATAACAGAAAGATAAGGATGAGTTTTGAAATTGTGAAGTTGATGCAAAAGTTGCCTATGTTGCTAGTGTGTGAAAATATAAAATGGTCCTCCTTGATAGTTGATGCTTTTGTGTTTAGTGTTTTGAGAATTATCGCAATGTGTTATGAGTTTATAATGAGGTCATTGATGGTCGTAAGGTTTTAGTGACATTCGAGGACGAATGTTATTCTAAGTGGGGGAGAATGTAATGCCCTAAAAGAAACTAAGGTGAACTACAGCGTCGTGATTATTTTGTGAGTTAATTTTAATAAAAATGATTTACATTAGTGTCTTGAGGCAGTGTGTGAAGTTTTGTTTAGTTTGTAGGTCAAACGTTCAAGAACGTCCTTCACGTTTGAAAGATATGCCTTAGATAGTGTTATTGTGTCCTGAGGTGTTTGAGTGAGTTTTACGTGTTCGTTATAATTGAAATTGGCGTGTGATATTCCTAATACATAGAATACTATATTTAGGTGTTTAACATCCGTGTACGAGCCAACCTAGAACCCACGAGGGCCCCTAGAAGATGACCCCACCTCTTGGCATGAAGCAGCCAAAACAGTGACCAAACGACGACCCAAAGGACGGTCCGTTGGTCAGCCAACGGTCAATCGACCATAGGGCATCTATTGGACCTGGAAGGCAGGACATCCTTCCCATGAAGTAGTCTAAGTCGTTACCAACGATACCCCACCAACCGGACGTTGGTTGACAAACGGTCCGTTGGTTGGTCCGTCGATGGAGATTGTCCAAAAACTGTCAATTTTCTGCTAAGTCTCGGGGTGTTTGGTAAATTAATCTTAAGTCTTTTATGAACCTAGCAAGTTATTGTTAAGGTTTATTAGGTATATTAAATTACTTCAAACCCTAAGACCCAATTTTATAACTCTTTTCCCAAAACTCAAAACCCCTCTCCCTTAGAATTCTCTCTCAAGTCTCTTTTGAAAGTAGAAGACAACAAGAGCTAGGAGGTCTGTTGGTGGCCAAGTTCTTTATCAAAATCGTCGGGATTTCTATTATAAAAGGTATGGTATCCATCCTTGAACTCTCTTCCATTCAAGGAGTCCTTTGTAATGGATTTTCAAAAATTGTTCCCAAACCTAGATTCTTCTATCTTAAACGCTAAATATGGGTGTTGCATGAAAACGTTTTGAATGACATAATAATGATGTTTATAATGTTATATTGTCATTTTAAGGTCAAAATATCAATGAAAACATGTTAAAGCTTTTCATCAAATGCTGGCTTAAGAAGTGGGTTAAATGAGCTTAATTTTGTAGTCATTCAGGTTTTCTTTACTAATGTTGTTATGGATGTTTAGATACTGCCCTAAGGTCTAATTTATGATGAATTATTGATTAAAATGCTATAGGTGATGGAACCTAGGATTATAGGGTAAGTTGTTTATGTTGTTCAAGTTTTAATTATGAAATGTTGTTGAGTTGTATGGTCCACCATCATGGTGGCGCTGTTTACTTAATATATTGATTATACTTAGTATGTAATGTTAGTGTGGCTTTGAAGGCCTAATATGTGAAATGAAATGATAATGAATATTGTTCGTGTATTGTGTATTATGAATCTTGACTTGCATGTTTGACTTAGATTACGCCTAAATGAAGTATATGATTATGTGAAGCATGTAAGGTGTGTGATTTTATGAATGAAGACCTAAAGCATGTATAAATTTTAATATAAATGAAATTATTCTTTTTTGCACACACACACACATTTAAATGAATTAACGAAACTAAGTCAAGTAAATAGAGGAGTGTTGAGGTGGACACTCTTCGTAAGTTGAGATAAAGTTTTTAGTAGAAACCTCACTACATCCTAAGATCTTTCTAATATAGGTTTGAGGATTAATGCCCTTCATGAGTTGCGATGTGGTGTTCAGTAGTTATCCTTAACCTATAGTATATAATATTTGGAATCTGTGGGGGGTTATGTCTAACACCGAGAGGATATGAGGAAGAGGAGATTACACTTGGTGAGTTAAGATGTTGTATTCCAATGTACCTCTTGATATGAGTACTCCTCATTAGTAGAGAATGAGTTACTTAGTAGCAATATCCCTATCCCTTAACTATGCACCCACATATGTGTAGCTATTGGGGAAGCCATGTAAAATCTTATAGAATGACCTTACTCTAGGCAAGTGAGGATCCCTCATCCAATAGGAGTTAATATCGGGATTCCATGTCTAGTTCTCATTGTCTATGTCGATTAAGCTAACCCCCACAAAATTAATGAATATGCTAAGTCTTCTAAAAAAGTGTGCTACTTAGGGAAGGTAGGGGAATGCAACTCTGTTTATCCAATGCACTAACTAGGCTTTCGGAGAGATTAGTCTTGGTGAGTCTTGTATGAATTGAATGAACTAAGTCTCCTAAAAGAATGTACTACATATTGTAGGTGGTGGTATGGGACATTATCTATCCGTTGCAATAGGTAGGATCTTCCGAAAGGAGAGTCATAGTCTCAAGCCTTCTAAAAGAGTGTACTACTTAGTGTAGGTAATGATATGGGACGCCATCTACTCATTGCACTAAGTAGGAATTCCGACGGGTAGTCCTTGTGTATTATTTGAGTCTTCTCCCAATGTCTTGTTATTGAGTGGTGGCTTCTTCTCCGAAGGTGATTAAGCCAAAAGGGGGTAGTCTTGAGGATCGCTTTGGTGTGTATTGAAGGAGACATATGTGTACTTCCTTCATGTCTTACCTTGGGGAGTCTTTAGGATAATCCTTAGTAATAGAAACATCGATAGAAATGAGTTCATTTCCTGTTTAGCAATACGTTAGTAGTTCACTATTCTTGGAGTGTCAAATGGTTCACTGTAAAGATATAAGAGTTCACTGTAATTTTGGTTACTTTATTGTAAATTGCTTCCTTTGGTTTAAAATTATGGAAATCCTTCGCTAAATGTTAAATGATGTTCCTTATGATGTTTTACTTCTAAATTCATGAACGTTTTCACAATTTGGCATGAAAGGTTATTTTACTAAAATGTCCCTTTTTACATGTTTTTGCATATGCCTTACTTAGTACATTGTTTTGTTCTAACCCCATACTTTTCTATCCTCTATATGTATAGGTTGGAATCTTTGGAACACTTGAAGCTGAAGCTCGAGATATCTACTCTATCATAATTCGGTATGTCTTCATAAATCTGAGGACATAGTATTTGTTTCCTAGTTTTATTATTATGATTTATTATGTATTTTCTTTCAATGTAAAGGGCAGAGTCCGTAAGATTTTTTGTCGTGTCTTAAGGTGGTTTGTGACGCTGAGATTATTTAAGTATTTATGAAAGATTTGCTCTTATTAGTTTATTCGTGAAAACTTTTAATTTTCGCACTACTTTTCATGTCTTATGTAATGAATGATAGTTAAAGGGCTTATACGTTACCCCAAAGTGGTCAAGTACGCCCGGTCATGACTCAAGAGTTGTTCTTATCTTCTAGGGGGTACTTTCGGGTCGTGATAGAGTTGGTATCAGGGCATAAGGTTATGGGAAATAATTTAGGGTCTAAAAGTCTTACAAGCCACGTCTTGTACTATCTTGGTCATTGGTGTGAGTCGCGACACATCCATGGACAAATGGATATAAGATCATAGAAGTTTCAATTTCTTCTCTACTCTAATGTCTTCCCTTAGAGTGGAGTCATATAAGTTGTCTTTTCTCAACCTCTTCTCTTTGTGTTTATAGGAAATGAATACAAAGAGATCAACCGCTAGAAGGGAGGAGGGAGGTGTAGCTAAAGAGAGGATCTCTCCCCATGTTGTCCAAGTTCCTATTGTTGGCCTAGAAAAAGAGTATGAGGAGGTTCCCCTTCAAAAACCTCAAGTGCCACCGGAACCTCAAGAATATCAAGTGCCATTGGAACCTCAAGAGCATCTAGTGCCTCAAATGCCCCCTATGCCTCAAGCACCTTTTGTTGAGGGTAATATGAGTTCTGCGGAGTTGAGGGCGGTCATAAAAATTTTTGACCCTACTCATGACGGCTCAAGCTCATGTTTTCAATAATCACTTTGTTTCTCAAGCTAACGAAGTAGTTGAACCTCAACCTAATACTAGTACTCCCACTTTTGGAATTTGGGATATCATGAGGATGAACCCTCCCACTTTTCATGGCACTAAGGTGGATGAAGATCCACAAAATTTCATAGATGAGGTGTTCAAAGTGGTAGATGCTATTTGTGAGACCCCTAGGGAGAAAGAGGAGTTAGCCTCTTACCAACTCAAAGATGTGGCTCAAGTGTGGTTTGAGCAATGTAGGGGTGAGAGACCCTTAGAGAGTAGTACGGTTGATTGGGAGGAATTCAAAGAGTCTTTCCTATATATGTTCTTTCCCTTAGAGTGGAGGGAAATGAAGATGATTGATTTCATGAACCTTCGTAAAGGGGGAATGAGTGTGCGATTGTATTCTCTTAAATTAACCCAACTCTCTAAGTATGCCCCAACAATGGTACCAAACCCTAGTGCTAGGATGAACAAATTTGTGATGGGACAGTCTAGATTTGTGGAAAAAGAGTGTCGTACGCCAATTCTCATTAATGACATGGATATCTCTAGGATCATGGTGTATGCAAAACAAATTGAGGAGTCCAAAACTAGGGAGATAAGGCTAGAAGGTAAGACTCCTAGGACGGATTATTATACTCACCAAAAACCTAAGAAGAGGTTCTATCACCAAGATTCTTCCATGGGAAACAAGGATAGGGCTCCAAATAAACTTTCCCAAGGTAGTTGCAACACTTTTGAGAGGACTAGGTGTGCTACTTGTGGAAGGCAACATGTGTATAGGTGTCTTTCCGGTACGAATGTTTGTTTTTGTTGTTGTAAGAAGGTACACAAGATAAGAGACTTCCCTATCATCGATGCAAGAGGGTAAGAGGTATATCAAGCTTCCCTAGATCCTAATGCTCCAAAGAAAAACCCTCTCTATGTGATGGGAGCTAGGAAGGTTAACTAATCCAGGTTTATTTGTCCCAGTAAGTAGTGAATCTTATGATTGTTTCTTTTGTGCTATGAAATGATTTTATATAGTTTTATACCTCATATCATCATGCCATCTTGATGAATTGCTCAAAGATTGAATTTTCGAAAAAAACCTAAATGTTTGACAGTTTTACAGTGGTGTTCACTATAATCTTTGTCAACTTTGAAAGTTATTTATTTTGTCTTTGATTGAAGTTTCGATGTGTTAAAAAGTGTTGTATATGATCATGTTTAGTGTTGTAAAAGATAGCTCCTACATAACAGAAAGATAAGGATGAGTTTGAAATTGTGAAGTTGATGCAAAAGTTTCCTATGTTGCTAGTGTATGAAAATATGGAATGGTCCTCCTTGCTAGTTGATGCTTTGATATTTAGTGTGTTGAGAATTATCGTAATTTGTTATGAGTTTATAATGAAGTCATTGATTGTCTTAAGGTTTTACTAATATTCGAGGACGAATGTTATTCTAAGTGGGGGAGAATGTAATGCCCTAAAAGGAACTAAGGTGAACTCACTACAGGGTCATAATTATTTTGTGAGTTAATTTTAAATTAAAATGATTTACATTAGTGTCTTGAGGCAGTGTGTGAAGCTTTATTAAGTTTGGAGGTCAAACGTTCAAGAAGGTCCATGACGTTCGAAAGATATGCCTTAGATAGTGTTATTGTTTCTTGAGGTGTTTGAGTGAGTTTTACGTGTTCGTTTTGCTTGAAATTGGCGTGGGATATTCCTAAAACCTATAAGACTATATTTAGGTGTTTAACATCCGTGTACGACCCCACGTAGAACCCACGAGGGGCCCTAGAAGAGGGCGCCACCTCTTGGCATGAAGCAGCCAAAACAGTGACCAAACGACGACCAAAAGGACGGTCCATTGGTCAACCAACGGTAAATCGACCATAGGGCTTCTATTGGAACTATAAGGAAGGACATCCTTCCCTTGAAGGATTCTAATTCGTTACCAACGATACCCCACAAAAGGGCCATTGGTTGACAAATGGTCCGTTGGTTGGTCCGTCGATTGAGACTGTCCAAAAGCTGTAAAATTTCAGCTAAGTCTTGGGGTGTTTGTTAAATTCATCTTAAGTCTTTTATGAAACTAGGAAGTTATTGTTAGGGTTTATTAGGTATATTAAATTATTTCAAACCCTAAGACCAAATTTTATACTTCTTTTCCATAACCCAAAACCCTTGTCCCTTAGAATTCTCTCTCAAGTCTCTTTGGAAAGTAGAAGACAACAAAACCTAGGAGGGCTGTTAGTGGCCAAGTTCTTCACCAAAATCATTGGGATTTCTATTATATAAGGCATGTTATCAATCCTTGAACTCTCTTCCATTCAAGGAGTCCTTTGTAATGGATTTTCAAAATATTTTTCCAAACATAGATTCTTTTATTTTCAACTCTAAATATGGGTATTGCATAAAAACGTTTTGAATGACTTAATAATGATGTTTCTAATGTTATTTTATGATTTTAAGGTCAAAAATTTGATGAAAACATGTAAAAGCTTTTCATCAAATGCTGGCTTAAGAAGCTGGTTAAATGAGCTTAGTTTTGTAGTATTTGAGATTTTCTTTACTTATGTTGTTATTGATGTTTAGATACTGACCTAAGGGCTAATTTATGATAAATTATTGATTAAAATTCTATAGGTGATTGAAGCTAGGATTAAAGGGTATGTTGTTTATGTTGTGTAAGGTTTAATTATGAAATGCTATTGAGTGGTATGGTCCACCTTCTTGGTGGTGGTGTTTACTTGATAAATTGATTATACTAAGTATGTAATTTGAGTATGACTTTGAAGGCCTAATGTGTGATATGAAATAATGAAGATGGTTCTTATTTTGTGTATTATGAAGCTTGAATTGCATGTTTGACTTAGATTATGCCTAAACGAAGCAAATGATTATGTGATGTATGTAAGGTGTGTGATTTAATGAATAAAGGCCTAAAGCATGTATGGAAGTTCATATAAATGAAATGATGCTTATATGAAAGGTGTGCTCACGTGTACACACACACTTAAATGAATGAATGAAGCTAAGTTAAGTAAATAGAGGAGTGTTAAGGTGGACACTCTTCATGAGTTGAGATGAAATGTTTAGTGGCAACCTCACTACATCCTAAGAGTTTTCTAAGATAGGCCGGAGGATGAATACCCTTCGTTTGTTAAGATGTGGTATTCACTAGTTATCCTTAACCTATAGTATATAATGTTTAGAATCCGTGGGGGGTTAAGTCTAGCACCGAGAGGATATGAAGAAGAGGTGATTCACATCGTGAGTTGAGATGTTGTACTCCAATGTACCTCTTAAGATGAGTATTCTTCGTTAGTAGATAATGAGTTACTTAGTGGCAATATCCTTATCCCTTAAATATGCGCCCGCATAGGTGTAGCTATTGAGTAAGCCATGTAAACGCTAAGAGAATGACTTTACTCTAGGCAAGGAGGATCCCTCATCCGATAGGGGTTAACATAGGGATTCCATATCTAGCTCTCATAGTCTATGTCGGTTAAGCTATCCCCCACAAAAGAAATGGATGTGCTAAGTCTTCCAAAGAGTGTGCTACTTAGGATAGGTAGTGGAATGAGACGTTATTTATCCATTGCACTAAGTAGACATTCTGAAGGGGGGTCTTGGTTAGTCTTGTATTTATTGAATGAACTACGTAACTGAAAAAAACTTACTACTTAGGGTAGGTTGTTTTATGGAATGCTATATATCTATTGCACTAGGTAGGACCTTCCGAAAGGGGAGTCTTGGTCCCAAGGCTTCTAAAAGAGTGTACTACTTAGGGTAGGTGGTGGTATGGGAAGAGATCTACTCATTGCACTACGTTGGCATTCCTAAAGGGAAGTTTTGGTATCTTATTTGAGTGTTGTCCCATTCCCTTGTTATTGAGTGGTAGATTGTTATCCCTAGGTGAGTAAGCCAAAAGGGGGTATTATTGAGGATCTCTTTGGTGTGAATTGAAGGAGGCATATGCGCACTTCCTTGATGTCTTATCTTGGCGAGTGTTAGGATAATCTTTAGTTAGGGAAAAACTGACAGAAATGAGTTCACTTCCTCATTGGCAATACCTTGGAAGTTCCCTATTCTTAATGTCACAAATGGTTCACTTTAAAGCTATAAGAGTTGACTGTAATTTTGGTTACTTTACTGTAAATTGCTTCCTTTGGTTTAAAATAATGGAAATCCTTCTCTGAGTGTTATATGATGTTCCTTATGATGTTTTGCTTATAAATTCATGAATATTTTATCTCTTTGACATGAAAGATTATTTTACTAAAATGTCCCGTTTTACATGTTTTTTCAATGCCATACTTAGTACATTGTTTTGTACTAACCCCATACTTTTCTATACTATATAAGTACAGGTTGGAAGCTTTTGTACACTTGAAGGTGAAGCTTGGGAAATCTACTCTCTCACGATTCGGTATGTCCTCATATATCCAAGAACATAGTCTTTGCTTCCTAGTTTTATTATTATGACTTATTATGTATTTTCTTTCAATGTGAAGGTCTTTGTCCCTAAGATATTATCTTTTGTCTTATGTTGGCTTGTGAATATGAGAATCTCTCAGTATTTATGAAAGATTTCCTTTTATTAATTTATTCTTGAAATCTTTTAAATTACGCACTACTTTTCATGTCTTATGTAATGAACGATAGTTAAAGGGTTTCTACAAGACCCAAAAAAGGTCAAGTTGTACATCCGAGGAGCACCCCATAGAAGTAACATGGCGTACATGACCTCTCAAAGGTCTTATACAAGCCCATAGTTATCATTCATCTCATCAACATAGAAAATTTAGCGTAAAATTTAACACTTTTCATAGCACATCATATGCTAGAAACATCACTTCGTATATATATAATTAAAAAATATAACTCATAATACATAATTAGACCCTAAGTCTCGTTGCCATCTTAGAATCAACAACCTTAGAATACATTAGGGACACGTCCCATAAAACATAAGACATAACTATATAACTTTTAATAAGCTTTACATTAAGACATGAATAGGGAATCCTTGGAACTTAAAGACCCCTTTCCTTGAGCATGGGAATCACATATCAAGCTCCTCAATCATAGATATCCTGTAAGCATCCATAACCTATACTTTGTGTAAAAAGTAAAGAAGAATGGGATTAGTACAAGAATGTACTAAGTATGGCAACCATGCAAAAACATGCATTTAAAAGGGACATTTTCTTTAAATCATACTTCATGCCTTTTTGAATAAATCTTTATATAACCCTTAAAATAGCATTTATGCCATTAATATACTTCATATAAACATATTCAAAGTCCAAATATTACATAATATCACGTATAGAATTTATGACATTTTTGAGTCACATTATTGTGAACTCTTTTATGTTACAATGAGCATTCTTTCCTATTATTCATTTACTTCCCAAGTAACACTCAAGTGATACTCGGTGATATGTATCATCTTAAGGTCACAAGAAAGCATACATACAACCTACATCAATCATCACACATCATCATATAAGAAAAACCTATCAAAGACACATTTAGGTCAAGGCCTAGGAACATTACATAAGCTACTTTCATTTGTACATATTTTAATTTCTTTTCATATACATCATTATAAGACCTTGTTCATGACCCCAATATTTGTCTACTAGTTCATTGAACATATAGATTCCCATAACCCCATAGATTCTTAGTAAACCCTTCATGAGACCATAAACCTTAATATTCAATTCATACATCAACAAGTAAGTGAAGACAACTTCATTCATGTCAATACAAGACCTTCATCATATTGTCATTTAGACCAACATAGTGCAGACAAGGATAAGATCACATCTCATAGATTCATACCATGCACATATTCATAATAAGTAGACAAATACTACCATACCATGAATATTCACATAAGCATAAAAATACATATTAGGTCACCTTCCTAGGACTTCCTAAGGAGCTACTTGTGCAATGTCTAGATAGGTTCATTACTTCCACATATCCTAAGTTACTTACCTTAAGTCCTCCTAGTTAGGATCCCATTCATTTCCTTCCATTGTCCATTTTACTTTAGGGAAACTATAGCCTTAACCGACACTAAGACCATCGGTGCTAAACATGGAATTTGGTGTTGTCGAGACTTACACCAATGGAAGGTATTCTTACCTATCAAATGTATAAAATTAACACAAGCTAGCATACTAAGTGATATCACATTGATAGATCCTATGTGGCAAGCATAGTTATGGAACTTGGAGGTGCATGTGAAAACCCTCTTTATGCCAAGAGTAGGCATTGTAGTTGTTCCCTTATAGAAACCCTATTTATGCCTATTGAGGCATTGTGGTTATCCACCTCATGAGATTTATGGTGACCTACCTTTCCACATTGGAAAGGGAGACACACTCATATTCAAGTTCACTCGGTGCTAAGCTAAATTCCCTTTATTGAAAACCTTCATTAACATTACTTTACCAAATGTAAGCTTAGGAGATTCATCCCCTCATATGCTTATATCAATGGTCATAGATGAAAGTTCATCAACCTAAATTATGTGAGAATATCCTTTCACTTGGACATAGCATATGTATTAGCACTATCTAGTTTAGGATACACTTGAACACACCTTTCAAGGCTCCTCTATTGACTAGATCATCATTCATGTATGTGTGTATACATATATGTGAGCAAACCTTTCACATAACACCTTATGTTACACATGTTCATACATACATATTCATATATATAGCAAAAAAATATATACCTATCCTATCAACGTACACATATGCAATGCATAGGCAAAGTCCCATACCCTTTCCCATACTAGTACACCTATTAAGTCATCCTAGTAAGGAATACATAATATACTTCACATACATATGAAAATGGTGTATATGTGTGTATATTGGAAACACATTGAGGCAGCCACACTCTTAGACCATAACACTCTTTCAAGCATAAACCACACAACACACAATAGCATCGGATACAAGCCAACTTCATATTACTTTTAAGACTCCTAACTTGTGCTATACATGCATTTACATAGGGTTAATAGGTAAAGGATTATTAACCATTTTAAATCATCAATGGAAGCACCTATACTTTACCCTTACATGGATATACACATGCTTAAACAATATCCTTACAACCTAAATCACAACTAGAATAGGAAAGTAGGCATAAGTTTCACAGAGTATCATCATAAGCACATGTTCATATATTCATCACTTTGACTTCATGGTCATGGTCAACACAAATATAGATTGTTAATAAAGTAAAAACCTCCACCATAAGTATACCATAACACACAATGCCATACAAGGCTTCATCAACATTACTATAAAGAAATAGAGAAGTAGAAGAGTAGAGGAATTCTTACCAATTCTTTAGCTTTTGGTAATCATTGACCATTACTACTCTTTTATAAATAAATCAAGTATAAGTCAGTATCTTAAGGTACCATAGTCATTCATGAAACTAAACATAAGCTACTACAAGTTCATGCTACAAATAGTACAACGTATCATTAACATGCTAGAATGTAAAAGGACATAGACCATCAACAAACTTCACTTGCATGGATTATAGATCATATTTCATAAATAATATCAATCCAAGGCAGTATATAATCATACACTTAATCATATCGAAAACTTGCTTAACACACTTCAAAATCAAGCTACTATCCTAAGCATTAAACTATCAATTCAATGTAGAGTAGAGAGAATAGGCCATCTTATTAATTTTCACAAAGTATTAATCATCAATCATATTTAACCAATAAAGTACATGCTAGGCCATAGCTAATGAAATCATAGTCTAGATGAGACGCTACTACAATTGCCAATAAGGTCGAATTCACTATAAGCATGCTTCATATTAGGAGTTCATAGAAGGTAAGTTTACATATATTGATCCTATTCAAACTATCATGAGTTGATCCATATTAAATCCATTAAATATAACTTATACTCTCATAATGTTATAGGCAGTATCTATAGACAATCAACCATGATCATATCATATAACAACTACCTAACGTCAAGATCACAAGATACTACTTGACAGACTTCAAAAACATAGATCAATTTAAACCAAGCCTTCTTTAATTTGGACATACAAGATTTATATCCACAATTAGACCGTGGTATTAACCTAAAACAGTAGCTACAAAAACCACAACATAATCTAAATCCACTTTTTAATCAATGGAGGACCCACATTACAATGATCATAATGAAGACTAGGCTAGGCATGTTCAAACCTTCATGCTTATGATGATACTATGTGAAGCTTATGCCTACTTTCGTATTCTAGTTGTGATTTAGGTTGTATGTATATTTTTTAAGCATGTGTATATCCTTGTTAGGATAAAGAATTGGTGCTGCCACTGACGAGTAAAATGGTTAATAATCCCTTACCTATGTACCCCTATGTGAATTCATGAATAATACGAGTTGGGAGTCTTAAGTGTAATATGAAGTTGACTTGTCTCCTATGCTATTGTGTGTTATGTGGTTTATGCTTGATGGAGTATTATGGTCTAAGAGGGTGGCTGCCTCAATATGTTGTTGATAGGCATTATATGATCGTGTTGACAAATGTACACACACATTCACTTTACATGCATGTTACAAGTAGTATAGGTCTTGGTGTATAAATGAAACATAGTTCTTATATTCATTAGTGTCTATTACTATGCATTGTAAGATGATGTTTATGAAAGCATGATACGTGTTTCCTTAGCGAGGATGACTTGGTAGGTGTACTAGTATGGGAAAGGGTATGGGCCTTCGCGTATGTATTGCACATGTGTATCTTGATAGGATAGTTCTAGTTTTGGTTTCTATATGTATGAATATGTATGTATGAACATGTGTGTCTTAATGTGTTATGTGAAAGGTTTGCTCACATTTATGTATACACACACATGTATGAAGACCTAGTCAACAGAGGGGCCATGAATGGTGTATTCAGTGTACCCTAAACTAGATGATGCTTTACATATACTCTGTTCATCTGAAGGGATTCTTTACATGATTTAGGTTGGTGCACTTTCATCTATGACCCATGAGTTAACCATATAAGGGGATGAATCTCCTAAACAAATGTTTTATTAAGTAAAAATATAATAAAGGTTTTCAATAAAGGGAACTTTGCTTAGCACCGAGTGAACTTGAATATGAGTGTGTGTCCCTTCCTAAGTTAGAAAGGTAGGTCGCCATAAATCTCATGAGGTGGATAACCACAATGCCTCAATAGGAATAAATAGTTTTTCGCTAAGTGAATAACTACAATGCCTAAGCTTGGCATAAAGAGGGTTTTCACACGTACCTCCAAGTTCCATAACTATGTTTCCACAATAGGATACTAGCTAGTGGATCCACCTAGAAAGCTATGTTATGTATGGTTCTACTTTGCCGGTAGACCACCCTTTTTTGGTGTGGGTTTTTATGACACCGAATTCCATGTTTATCATCAGATGGTCTATGTCGGTTAAGGCTATAGTTTCCCTAATGTAAAATGGAAAAACACAGTAAATAACTAGAACCCTAACTAGAATGATTTAAGGAAGGTTACATAGGACAGGTTGAAGTAATGAACCCATCTAGACAATGCACAAGTAGCTGCTTAGGAAGTTCTAGGAAGGTTTTCTAATGCATGTCACTATGTATGTGTTCTTTATGCATGACATTGTAGTATTTGTCTACTTGTTATGAAGAAGTTTATGATATGAATCTTTATACATGATGTTTATTTTTTTGACTATACGATGAAGGTCTTGACTTAAATATGTCTCTGTTGTACTATACTTGTATGATGATATGTGTTGCCTTGTATAGATTGTATGTATGTTTTCTTGTGTCCTTAAGGTGATGCATTGCACCAAGTATCACAAGAGGGTTACTTGGGAAGTAAACGAATAAAAAGGAAATTAGCTCACTGTTAAGGGAACAAGAGTTCACCGTAATGTGACTCAAAAATGTAATAAATCTTATACGTGAACCTATGAAATGTTTGGCCTTTGAATATGTTTATATGAATTATATGAATAATATGAATGCTATTGTTTCAAGGTTTTATAAAGATTTACTCAAAAAGGCATACTTAGTTCATTCTTGTACTAATCTCATTCTTCTATACTTTTTACATAAAGTGTAGGTTATGGATGCTTAAAGGATGTCTATGATTGAGGAGCTTGATATGTGATTCCTAAGCTCAAGGAAAGGAATCCTTAAGTCCAAGGATTTCGTATGTTATGGTTTACTGTAAAATCTTAAATATTGTACCTATGTTTATGTCTTAAGGGGCGTGTCCCTAATGTACTCCAAAGTTGTTGAGTCTAAGATGGCAAAGAGACTTAGGGTCTAACAATGTATTAAGACTCATGTTTTTATATATATATATATGAAGTAAAGTTTCTAGCATATTATATGCTATGAAAAGTTTTAAATTTTCCGCTAAATTTACTATGTCGATGCGATGAATGATAACTATGAGCTTGTATAAGATCTCTGAGAGGTCAAGTACGCCATGTTACTTCTAGGGGGTGCTCCCCGGTTGTGACAATATGTGACTTGGATGCACGTCGCGAGGCAAGCTCCTGACTTTTGCCTTGCAAAAATTCTGAGGTAGTAGACCTCGTGTCAAGGTCGCGTCACTATATGGGGCCTCAGATCCTACCCCTGCAAGCTGCCTTTGGAAGCATCTTGACCCATGTTTGAGTCCTCTTTGGGGGCCCTTTGGGTAGTCCCGCAGGATTTGTAAGACGTTTTGACACTTGTTACATACCTCTACGCATAGGAACCATCGACACTCAATTTCACTCTCTAACTATCCCCTAAAACTTCACTACAAAATACTACGTCCCACTAGTTCAACTTTGATTAGTTTTCGGACGTCTTTGGTTTTTGACTTTCAAATGCTCCTAAACTTTACGATCTGACTAATGCTAAAATACACTATTATAATACATTATTAACTCATGAAACACATGCGAAGCTCTAGTTTTACCTATTTGTACTTTAGGGTCGTTACAGTTACCGATGTTGAATTATTAGATCCTTATATGGTTGATTTTGATGTCATTTTGGGAGTGGATTGGTTAAATTCTTATTTTCCTTCAATCGGTTGTAGGACAAGACTGGTAAAGTTTAATTTTCCCAATGAACCCGTCTTATAGTGGAAGGGAGAAAGTTTTATTCCTAGAGGTCGTATCATTTCTTGTCTCAAGGCTTCTAAGAAGATCTCTAAAGTGTATTTATACCATATTGCAAGAGTCAAATATTAGGACTCCAAAACTCGTCCAATTGAGTTAGTCCCTATAGTGAGGGAATTTTCGGAGGTCTTTCCTAACGATCTTCTCGGAAATCCTCCCGAACGGGAAATTGATTTTGGTATTGACATGTTAACTTATAGGAATCCCATTTCAGTTCCTCCTTATCTGATGGCTCTAGTAGAATTGAAAGAATTGAAGGCTCAACTCAAAGATTTACTAGACAAAGTTTTCATTCAACCTTGTATTTCCCCATGGGGTGCTACGTTTCGTTTGAAAAGAAGAAGGATGGGTCATTTAGGATGTGTATTGACTACCGACAACTCAATAAATTGAACATTAAGAATAAGTGTCCTCTCCCTCGGATTGATGACTTTTTTGAGAAACACCATGGGCAATCTACTTTTACAAAATTTACTTGAGGTTAGGATATCACCAACTTATGGTGAGAGATAAAGATATTCCCAAAACGACCTTATAAACAAGATACGATCACTATTAGTTTAGATTGATGTGTTTTGGGCTGACTAATGCTCCTGATGCTTTTATGGACATAATGAATAGGGTATTCAAGAATTTCCTAAATATCTTTGTGATTGTCTTCATAGATCACATCTTGGTATATTCGAAAAATGAGGGTGAACACATGGACCATTTGAGAGTAGTGTTACAAGACTTGAAGGAACACTAACTATTTTCCAAGTATAGCAAATGTGAGTTTTTGTTAAGATTGGTGGCATTTATTGGTCATGTCATCTCTAGTGAGTGTGAAGAAGTTGATCCAAAGAAAACCGAGGCAGATAGAAATTTGCAAAGACCTTTGTCTCCAACAAATATGAGAAGTTTCTTGGGTTTAGTCGGGTATTATAGGAGGTCTGTGGATTGTTTTGCGTCCATTGCATCTCCCTTGACTACGTTGTCTCAAACGAATGTGAAATTTGAGTGGTTGGAGGCTTGTGAAAGAATCTTCCAAATTTTCAAAGATAGACTTACCACCGTTCTGGTGTTGAATTTTACCGGAGGGTACAAAGGGTTTTGTGGTATATTTTGATGCTTCACGAGTTTGATTGGGTTGTGTCCGTATGCAACATTTTAAGGTTATAGCCTATGCCTCTAGGAAACTCAAGGTTCATGAGAACAACTACCCAAGTAATGATCTTGAGTTAGTGGTCGTGGTGTTTTCCTTGAATTTATGTAGGCATTACCTATATGGTGTTCATGGTAATGTGTATAGTGACCACAAGATTCTTCAATGTGTGTTTACTCTAAAAGATTTAAATATTCAACTACGAAGGTGGTTGAAATTGTTGATAGATTACTACATTAGTGTTCTCTACCGCCCCGGCAAGGTTAGATGTTGTAAGTCATATGTCAATGGGTAGTGTGTTTCATGTAGAAGAAAACAAGAAAGACTTAGTGAAATATGTTCATAAGTTGGATTATTTAGGTGTTAGATTGGAAGATTCTCATAATGGAGTTTTTATGGTACATCATAACTCCGAATCGTCCTTGGTGGTTTATATGAAGTCTAAGAAACACCTTGATCCATCATTGATGGAGTTAAAGGAATCGTTTCTTGGCAAGCTTAAAGATTCATTATACATTGGAGGGGATGTTGTTTTTAGGTACCAAGAGAAGTTTTATGTGCCCAATGTGGACGATTTGAGAAATCGGGTCTTATAGGAACTCACGGTTCCCATTAGTGAATTTATACGGGTTATACTAAGATGTATCATGACCTTAGAGAATTATTTTTGTGGGATTTCTTGAAAAGGGACAAAGAGAAATTTGTTGAAAATTGTCCAAATTGCAAACAATTGAAAGACGAGCACAAAAAGTTGGGTGGCTTATTTTAAAGAAATGCAAGTTTCCGCTTGGAAGTGGGAAGACATTAATATGGACTTCATAGTGGGTTTGCTTCGGGCATGAAAGTAAAAGGACTCTATATGGGTTGTTGTGGATATGTTGAAAAATTCCTCTCATTTTATACCCGTTAAGTCGACATATTCAGTGGAAAAATATGCAAGAATCTACATCAATGAAATTATGAGTCTTCATGGGATCCCGTCATCCATAATTTCGAATAGAGGTTCAATTTACTTCTAGATTTTTGAGGTTGTTCAAACAACGGTTAAGTACTCAATTAATGTTAAACGCCGTTTTTCATCCATAAATAGATGGTCATGCGGAGCTTACTATTAAAACCCTTGCGGATATGCTTTGAGCTTGTCTAATTGATATAAATGGAAGTTGGGATGAACACTTGCCTTTGATTGAGTTCTGTTATAACAATAGTCACCATTCGACTATATCCGTGTCTCCTTTCTAGTCTTTGAATGGTAGGAGATGTAGATATCCGGTTGGGTGGTTTGAAGTTGGTAAGTTTTCAGTTTTTTTCCCGAATTGATCTATAAAATGTAGGAGAAAGTTCATATGATAATAAACCGATTGAATACAGCCTGTAGCTGGCAAAATTCTTATGCCAACATTAGGAGAAGGGACTTAGAATTTGAAAAAGGTGATAAGGTATATTTGAAAATTTCACCAACGAAAAGGATGATGAGGTTTCGCAAGAAAAGAAAACTTAATCCTTGTAATGTGGGTCCCTATGAAATTTTTCAAAGGGTTGGCAAGGTTGCATACGAGTTGAGATTACCTAGTGAGCTAGCATCGGTTCACCCGGTTTCCATGTCTCCATGCTTAAGAAGTTCATTAGTTACCCCGAGTCTATTCTTCCTATTGAAGGTCTAGGTGTGGATGAGAACCTCTCCTATGAATAGGTTCCGGTGGAAATCTTTTATCGAAAAATGAATAATTTTAAGAACAAAGAGTTGGTTTTAGTAAAGGTGATATTGAGGGAACACCTAGTTGAGGGAGCAATATGGGAGGCCGAGACCGAAATGAATTTCCGTTATCGTCATCTATTATATAATTAAGGTTAGTTGTCTCTATGATTAAATAATATAATGAATTTAAATTTGACTTGTTTTGCAAAGATGTGCATAATTATAGTAAAAGTTTTTCCTAAAATGAGTTTTCATGGGAAATATGCTCTTTTGCTTGAATTTCACTTATTTGTGTATTTAGTATGTTTTTTACAAAATGAAATGATATTGAGCATGTTAATATGTTCTGAAATGAATTTTGGCATAAGTGACTTTTTGTGTTGTCGTGAGCTCATGTTGATGTTGAGAAGGAAATTCCTTATGTTATGATGTTAGGCTATTGTATGTAGTAAGTGATATTTTTAGTTCTTTGTGTAAATGTCATGTTGTTATGTTGATTTGAGTTGTAACTCATCTTGATTATGTATTATGTTTGTTGGTCTTCCAGTATTGAGTCTATCCTTTCCCTATAAAAAGATTCTACTATCATTCGGGGATGAATGTTCCTAAGGGGAGGATAATGTAACACTTAGAAAATCTAAAACCTAATCTAGATTCTCACATGTTGGTCTAAGGTGGTAACACTGTTTTAAGACGTAAAATAATGTTTATAAGTCATTTTGGAAGTTTAAGAGTCAAGAAGTTAAGAAATGTCCATGATGCCCGGAGACTATTGAAAGAGGTGCTATTGTGCCTTAGCCTTTTTCATTGGGTTTTAGGAGTCGGAATTAGATAAAATTTGGTGGAATGGTGTTAAAAATATATTACAATGTGTTTAGGGTCAAAACGGCCAAGTACGAATCCCAAAAGATCACCCTAAATGTCCTTGACGAAATTCTTGCATTTGACCCAATTTTGTAGAAATTGGGAAGTGTTGACAATACCCATTTCACATCCCGAAATCACACCCTATAAGATGTGGCAATCTCCAAAATAAACCGGCATACTTGACATCTTGGAGGTCTTGTACAAGCCCTTCCATATCGCTCATTGCATCTACAAGTATGAAAAGTAGTGCGGAATAAAAAATTTTCAAACGAATATCTTAAAACGTCTTTTCATATAAAATCATAGAAATGCTATGTCTGAACATATGACATCCTTAGACATAAGAATACTTGGGACACGGCCCATACAATACGAAATAAGAAGTAAGTAGTCTATAACAATACTTTGAAATAAAAGACATGTCAATACGCCCTCAAATCAGTTGAGGACATACTTCAACTTTGCTCGAATGACTCTAGTATCGAAGCTTTCTTTCACGATCCTTCTCACCTTTCACCTACACCTTTAGAGATAAACAAGTATATGGAATTAGTAAAAACACTTGTACAAATTATGTCTTTTTTCAAAAAATCATGTTAAACGGACATTTTATTAGAAACATGCTCTTTTCCATTTAAACATCATATCATAATCATAATAGTAACATTTAACACCTTAGAAACACATAAGAAATCACATAATCAATTTATCACCCTTTTCGCAACCTTACAGTGAACTTAGCTAATTTACAGTGAACAACCTTAAGCTATACAGTGAACTATTTTAATGTTACAGTAAGTATAATTTGCATGCGACATTCTCACTAAAAGCTATTTTAAGGATCAATTAAATAAGACAATGAGAGACCGCGCGAACAACCTCTCTAGGCACACCTAAATGATCCTCAAAACCACCTATAATGAGATCAACACACACTTACAAGATATCAAACACATGAACATGAGATTTTCCTTCTAAAGGCTACCGAAAGACTTACTTAAGTACATCAAGAATATAAAGACCATGATTGACCTCTTCAATATTACCTTAATAATCATTAAGACTAACTAAGGCTTAGATCATGTCTACATAATCAACCATCTTGCCTAACAAGAGTCATTCTTAAGACTTATCTAGGAAAGATACAAAGTGAAAATTCCTATGCCCCCTTCAAACCTTAACTAGACAACACTTAACTACTGTAGATAAGTACTTATTCATTTAACATGATTTCTTAACTTTTAAGTCATTATATTCATTAGTTCATTTAGGACTCATTAATCACACCAGAAACATTCAAGTAATGGTCTTGGACAAGACCTAGGGACTCTAATACACACCTTTAAATCCTATTGTGCAATGTCTAGATAGTGTCTCATACCACCACCTAAACTTTATAGAACTTCTCTAATGCTAGTAGGTATCCCATATGATGAGAATAGACAATAACCGACATAGACCATGATAGCTAGACATTGAATCGGAGTTCTAGCCTACTTCGATGAAGGTGTTTAACTTACCAAGGGCATAACTAGGACACATCCCATGTAGGCACATCGTTAAGGAATATAAAGAGCTTTTATACACTCTAGTCTCATTCTCAAGTCGAGCCACAATTTACTCTAGTCTCCTTCTCAAGTAGAGATACTTCCCATATATAGCCACTCGATACTAGCCTTTGTTCTCATAGAATAATTGACATTAAAGGATTACATGAAAAGTTTCCATATCTTGTTCATAACCCAATCACATTCACCCTACCAAACAGGTCCACTAGGGCTACCTTTCAATGGCGACTAAGATAGCTCATTATAACTTTACAAAGGATGATATGATGTCATTCCATCCAATCAAGACTAAGCCCATCATCCTTTTCATAAAGGATACCATTATGGCTCTTCAACATTAAATTCATAACATAACCTTTTCCACGTAAATGAAATTTTTAATATCATTTAAGGTCTCACATATAATTCATTCATGCATGACAAGGGTGTACTATTACTACCTATACAATACATCTCATATCCATATATCATTCATACATGTATAAAGTAAGGGACACAAGTATACCAAAACAAGACACAACATTCTTTACTTTATCATGTATAACATATCATTCTTTTAAACATTTAGGAATGACTCTTATCATATTTCTGCAATCCTACACATTACCATATATCATTAACATAACCATCAAAACACATATAATAAAGTAGGATAAATCATGTATGAACATCTAAGACTACACATATAAGCACATAGTCATAGTCTAATATGATGTCCTAACACACATAGAAGGAACACATACTTCCACTTAATCACATGTAGATAGATATGCTCATACTTAACATAAGCCAACTACACAAATACTCATAATACATCAAGTACTTGACGGCAAGTCCATGATCATCATAGTACATAAAGTAACGCCGACAAGGCCACATCAATTGCAACAAAAACACTTAGCACCGCCACCATAATTGGACAATACCAATAGAAACATAATTGAAGTCTAACTACCATAAAATAAAGAGAATTAGGTCAGCATACCACCAATCCATTCTCTCCACTTCAATCCATAGTTAAATCATCCAATTTTAGTGCCATAAGACCCTTAGCCATGACCATAACCATAATTTAATATATAAACTATGATATTAAATGAAACTAGATCAATTCAATATAGATTCATCAATATAATATAACCAAGATATTAATTTAATACAATTATTACATCAATCAATAGCCCATAGAAAACTACACTAGAATTCATAACCATTAAGTCCATATTACTTATCCCATAAATTAGTGAAAAACTAGGGTTCATCAATTACATGGGTTCATAGGTTAATTAATTTAAAATCATATAATTAACATCATTTCAATCAATATTCAATTCTTTAACACCTTTAATGCAAGAACCCATGGATGGATCATAAAATCGGACAATTAATATTTGGAAAGTTTAGAAAACTTCTTTGAAAGTTGGGCCTCTTGATGAATAGAATTTCGAGGATGAAAAATCATACCTCCATAAATATAATCCTCCAATTTGTTTAATAAATTTAAACTCAATTTCCCAATCCAAGACCTTCCTTGAGTTTTTGCTCCAATGGAGTTCTAGAGAACTTCTAAGGGATTTTGAGTTTTGATTTTGAAGAATGAAATCTTCTAAGTATTAAAGACTTACAAACATGTTTAAAATACACAAAAGACCCTAAGTAACCTGCCTTTCTCTTATTTGGACGTGAGGTGAATTTTTAATTTTACCCCTAATATTACAGTGAATTGCATGCAGGAGACAGCCTTCAAAGATGGTTGCCCAACGATGGGGCGTCAGTTCACCAACGGACCATCCTGTCCTCCGTCGATGGGTTTAGAGACTGTAAAATGGGAGATTTTCTCCCTAGTCTAAGTTTCAACCCACGTCTTCAGTCGACAGGGCGTCGACCAATATACAGGCCATCGATTTCCTAAGTCGATTGGGCTGGTCTAAGATAGCCTTGGCTCTTAAGAAGGTTTCTTCCTCAAGGACCCTTGGTTAGTCCTTGAGAAATTTCACCGAGACGTTCCAAACCCAAATATGTTCATATACGAGCTTAGGACCTCTCACATGAATTTCATCCAAAATGAACACGTAAAACTCCATGAAACATGCCAAGACACACAAGGTCATTTTAAGGCAAACCTTTCGTACGTCATGGACATTGTTGGACCTTTGACCTCCAAAAATCACGAAACTTGAAAAACATCCTATAAACACTACAATAACTCATATTTAGACCTCATTATCTTATAAAACACACTCATATTCATATAACCACATATGAGACACATAGATGACTTAGTCTTCCATTAATGTTTCACTTCAAAATCATCTAAAACTCGAAACACTGCCTCAATTCCACATTATAGATAATTTTAGGATCTTTAACAATCATGAAAAACATGTTAGGCTCTATCTTAACCTATGTCGTTTGTGGGGTGTTATGACCCACTTACGCTTGTAATCGATGGACTGTAGACAAGGTAATGGGGCTATCTGTTTACCCCCTTGATGAAACAGGCGTCGGCGTCCTTTTTAAGGACTAATACTTGACTCTTAGTTTTATGTCATTACACTCATAGGTTTAAAATACGAAAAAAATTAAAACTTTTCATGACATCTACTTGAAAGGTCACATAGACCTCTACATACATTTAAAATATAGTTGTATTGAGTATACAATAGACCCTTCGTATAAAAAGGTTACATTACTTTTATTGCATATTATTATATATAGAAAATACCATAGTCATAAAAGTCATCTTATCTCATAACCATATTTCGGACTGTATCAAATTTGGGCATAGCCCTTACATTAATCCAACAATACAACATATAGGTCATACAAAAGTATAGTACTCAGTTGAAAAGGAAAGAAATGAAATAGTCTTTAATCACACAACAAGTCCATAAGCTAGATGTATGTTGAGGACCTACCTTACTTGGATGAAATGAATAACCCAAGCCTTCAACAATGACGCCATCTAAACTCTTCAACGACTGAAACCTAAAATGTTGGGGAAAAGGGAAGGAAATGGGGTTAGTAATCAACATGTACTAAGTATCAGACCATATGCACATATAATATCAAAATATGCTACAAAGGGACATTTAGTGAAAACAGTCCATTTTACCCTTTTTTAAAGTCTTGTGCAAAGTCAAACAATTCATACCAACCAACCAAACATGATGACTAACTCAAACACATAATATGTATTCCAACATACATGAAACCATGATTTACTACAACCCTATTATCAAAGAATAACATCACAAGAATGAATAAGAGTCAATAATATTATAATAATCAAGACAACTACTCATGAATCCTTATCAAGTGAACAAGTGCAATGACCAAGCAAAGCCCATAACCTTGCTCAAACAAGTAAACTTAACAAGAAAACCTAACCAATGTCCAGCATTAACAATATAATCCAACAACATTTATCAAGAGGATAATCATCATCATATTTAGTCATTTACATTATAGCGTCAACATATTATCATCATATAGATCATTATCATATCCATACATAATATCAACTTCATAAATCTTCCATCAAAGTAATCTAGTTGAAGGATTAGGTAGAGTCCCATACCCCTACTTAGGCTAAGTTAAACCTCTCAAGTCACCTTAGATAGTTTATACTTCATTACTTTATTTTACTGTAGGGAACACTTGCCTTAACCGACATAGACCATATGAGCTAAGTGTGAATCCGGTGTTGTAAAATCTTACATCGATGGAAGGTGGTCTACCGGCCAAAGCAGAACCAAAAAGAAACATAGCTTTCTAGGTGGATCCACTAGCTAGTCTTCCTATGGGGGCAACATAGTTTAAGAACTAAGAGATAGTATATTCTATCTTGATACCACTTGGTAGTTGGGGCCTCCTCTCCTGGGAATCGATTGAATGAGTATTTCTCTTGGGAAGTCGACATCTCATATAGAACTATAGGGCGAATATTCCTCTTTGGGAAGTCATCACCTCCCATTGTCAAGGTCACTCGGTGGTAAGCTAAGTGCCTTAATTGAAATGTCTTTAAGCCTTTAACTAACAACCATAGCTTAGTTTAGTTCATCAATAGCTCAATAAGAATTGCATGAGTATATTCCTTTCATCACAATTCATATAAGTGAGGTTAACACATTACATAGCATTTCATAATAAGGCACATTGGTATACATCACCATCCTTATAGCATTTACATCCTAATCAACCTCACAAACATAATCAAGACATTTCAATTCAATAATCATACCATACTATCAATCCTAATACGAGGCATACTCCAATATAATATCATGACTTAACCATAATTAATCATAATTGGAAGTAAAGATAGAGATTCTAAGACTTACCAAGTGTTCCTCATAGTTCATCATCAAGGTCTTACCATCAACCCATAACTCAACCCAATTAGGGGATTAACATCATCACACAATGAAAACCAATAATAGAACAAGGCCAATTGTATCTCTATAACACAATTCAACACTAGATCACAACTTAAGACAAGATACATAAGTTAATTTCACAATATACTTCATAACCTTAATCACATCTCATGAACTAGAATTATCGGCCTATAATTCATCTTAATTTATTCGTAACAACACCTAGGATAGTAATCTAATCAATAACCAAGTCAATTGAATGATCGCAAGAAGATATAGGTCAAGATCACAACCTAGGGTTAGGGGTTGAGGATCATGTACTTCAATTTAGACCAAACCATCAACAATTACCATAATCAAGTTAAAATACATGTTAATATATTCAATATAACCTAAATAACTCATCAAAAACTCAATTCATAACTTTAATTTCGTAATGGGATGAAACCCATAAGAAAATCCATTCTGAAGGAACCCTTTGAGTAAAGAGTCTCAAAGGTGAATTAGATCTCATACCTTAATGTTTGATGACAATTTGATGGTGGATTCGTCCCTTTCCAGCCTCCAAACCCTTATACTTGCTACTCTTCAATGGTGAGTTCAATTAGAGAGAGAAAGTAATGAAAAATGAAAAGAGTTTATTTTGTGACTTATATTAGGTTAATTTGGATTGGGGAATTTATATCCCCTGAACCATTTAATGAATTAAATGACTTCGCACTAAAATGTGCAGAAAAATCACCCCCTCACACGAGAAAACTCGATGACGGGTCGTATGTGAGTCTACGGACATACCCTCCTCTGTCCTGCACTCCATCGATGAGTTCTGAGACTGTGCAGGCGAGGGGCTTCCTAAATTTGTCTAATTAAGGGACAACGGTGGCATCAAAGCTCTGATTGTCAATACACGGGCTGTTGACTGCCTCATCGATGCACCCTGCTTCAGGGAGTGTTGCCTTAACCTATAGGGGCCCTCCTCAAGAGCCCTTGGGTGGTCCATGGGGGGTCGTACCTGGACGTTTCAACCATGAAAAAATTCAAACACCTATTAGCTAACTTTTTAATAATTTTTATACATTTTCAGCCCCTAAAAGTTAGTCAAATAGGCTCAGGCATGCTAGTACCTCCTTGAACCAACTTCCAGACTTCATGAATGTTCTTGAACTTTTTGGTTCTTAAACTTCCTAAATGACCTATATTCATTAAAATTGACTTAAAAACAGTACATATACCTTATGACACCTATGTTAGTCTTTACGACAGGTCTATAATATTCAGAGTGTTACAAGGGCATCGATGGCTCCGTAGTCCCACATATAGCCACTTTTAAAAAATGGACTAAAATACAAGTCTATGACAAAAAAAAACATTTATACAGTAAGGTTGGATGGAGAGGCGTTGACTAACCTACGGACCGTAGTTCCAGGTCTCGTAGGTAAGGCTTGTTTCCATTGTGGAATTTAAATGAGGTCAACATAATAAGTTAACAAGTTAGGGGTGTAATTAAAGGTTAAGGGATGGTTAATTAGGTTATTTATGTTACTATTTAAGCTATTCTAAGTTTAAACCCAACTTAACACCCAATGATTCCCGAACTGAAATAACTTTACCTTCTCTCTGCTTTTTCTCTCCCAAAGAAGACTTTATAGAAGTCCAAGGTCAAAGGGTTATAGGGCATCAAAAAAATCACTTTTCTGTATCAATATTCAAGAATTAACAAGGTATTGGAAACTTTAACCTTTGGGACTCCTTTCCCCAAAAAGTTTTTTCTAAATTGAATTCTAAAAAATGATATAAACATGGGTTTTTTTCTAATCATAAATTTATCTTTCAAATTTTATTGTTCTTCACTTTTAATGATTATTATGGTCATATTATTATTTATTATTACTCAATTATGGTAGTTCTTGATGTTAAACCTTGTATGTTGAAGAGGTGATGAATTGACTCCAATTCCCTAACTCTAGGTTATGAACTCTTGTTGAATTGATTAGTGTTGATGCAATCAACTTATTTCTTCTGTTAATTACTATTGAATATGGTTGTTACAACTATTGTTGGATGAAATTGGTTCGTTAATTGTAAGATGATAGATGATGTCTTATAAATGAGAATTGGTGATGTCTTATAAATGAGAATTTGTAAGACTTTGTGATCTTGAACCTTTAATTCAATTGTGCTGGCATATACTTGGTGATGAAGTTCCATTGAAGCATATCCTGTGATTGGATTATGTTGATATTTGTATGATGATCAAAATTGAGATGTCTTTATTATGTGAAATGTGATATTATTCTTAATATGTAATGATATAAGGTTGGTTTTGAATTACATATGTGCCTAATTACGACATGATGGTGATAATGTGTTAATCTCACATAAGAGGTTTGTATTGCAAGGATGTTCTCATGAAACTCCTAATGAGCTAATGAGTATGAATATACAAGGGGTAGTCTCCTATGACCTTTTCTAATTTATGATTGGTAAAAGAGGATCTAAAGACATTTCAAAATGGAATCTAGCTTACAATCGAGTGAACTTGTAGTGAGGAGTGTCCCTTTCCAATGAGGGATGCTACGTTCACTATTGTACTTATGAGATTGAGACTATAATGCAAGGGCATAAAGAGTGTCCCAAGCGTATCTCCTTCTTCTTGAACTATGTTTTCCTCATAGGAATACTATCTAGTGGATCAATCTAGAGGCTATGTTTGTTTTTGTACTTCCGTGGCAAGTAAACAACCTTCTTTCGTTGTAGGGTTTCATGACACCAGATTCAACATTATGCTATCGTGGTCTATGTCGGTTAAGTCAAGTTTTCCCAAAAGTAAAATGATGTAATAAAGTGGACTCTAACTAGGGTGATTTAAGTGGTTGACTAAGTCTAGGTAGGTTATGCGACTCTACCTATACATTGCACTAGTTGGCCTTGATGGAAGTCCTAGATGGCTGTTCTTGTGTTCTTATGAAGTAAATGTTATGCATATGTTAATATTACATATTGATGATCCTATATGATTTTAGTTTTATGTATGAACATACTATTGGTCTATGTTACTAAATATGATGATTACTACTCTTGATGGTATGTTATGTGAGGTTGGGCATTTCTTGTGTTCCTTTGTTTGGTTTACTTTGTTGAGTAAAGTTATGGGGCTTTACTTGGTCATTGAACTTGTAGTCTTGATGGTGATAATGTTGTGAACTCTTAGAAATGCTTTGTTGTTATAACATGATGTTGAAGTTGTTTTCATTATTTACTCAAAGATGCTATTACACGTGTTGACTTGGTTACACTTGATGTTGTTTGTCTTGTGTTATGTATGGTCTTCTCTTATGGAATATGTGATTGTTGATTTGTATTGGTTCTTGGTTGTGCATATGGATTTTTAAAGTAACTTAGCTTGGTTTTGAACAAATGTCCCCTATAGCATGATTTCAAATGTTTTACGTGAATGTTTCAATACATGATAAAAGTGGTGTACTAACCCATATTTCTATATTTTTACAATTATGTAGGCTCCGGATGTAGAGCTTCAAGGGGGATATTTGACGATAACTTCGACTATCATTCTCCAAGATTGGTAAGTTCTCACCTTTCGAGGACGATGATACTATATATCTACTTGATGTTATTATAGTCTAAACACATTTAATTTATTCTCATTCATTTGAAGACTATTGTTGTATATACCTATCTGTAGTTTTTGTTGTAATGAAGTACGGGCTATTCCCAAATATTGTACTTGTTCTAGATGGTTTAAATGTGAGATATATCTTGTTAGACTATCTTTGTATATTGTGAATTTATCTTAAAAGTTGAAGCCTACGTAATACTTCCTATGCGAGGAGTCTATGTAAACTCTCTATGTGTATATGATGTGTAAGTGAGAGGTCTCTGTAAATCTCATTATATAGATGTATACGAAAAGTTTTGATTTTCCACATTTTAACCAATGATATGTTATGATGAATGGTAAGAGGCTACTCCTAGTCCTCTTTGAGAATGCCGCCACCGCGTACGTCTACGGCATGCTCCAGGGGTGTGACATGGTTTCCCATTTCGGACCCACTAGTGTGAAGAACATACTCATTCGAGATATGTTCTCTAACCTCTTCCAGTGCATGAAGTTGGGAAATAGAGATACCCGAACGTTCACAAGCAGCTTCCCTAAGTCAGTTAGAAGAAAAGGCCCTAACTTAATTCCTTCAAAAGGGAAGATCACATTGCATTAGGGACATGTACATGATGCACGTGAACTCTACATGCAATAAGAAAAAATCAAACCATGTAAGTGAACATGAACTATAAATAGAACCTTTTTGAAAGCAAATAAATATACAAATATTTCACAACAAAAGTGCTAGAAATACAAACCAACGCTATGATACCAACACTTGTAGCGACAACTTCCAATAGATACTACAACTGTAAAAGAAACCTAATTTAACACTGGTGACATTAAAAAGAGATTAAAGAAGGGCATACAAACTTTAATGTAGCTGAGGGATTAGGTTCATAACAAATATTAATTTACTTAAGGATGTACATCATGCCGATTTCAAAGAATTATATAAGGTCAAACTTGAGATAACACAAAATTTTTAACTTATGACGATAAACCCTCCAAAAATTTCTAAGCAATTAACTGACGAACTTTACATGCATATATTATACTCTAACTTATGAACGAAATAACAAGAATATTACAAACTGTCGTGTAGAAAAATCAGCCGGTTCATGCTTCGCACAAACTTTCGAAACATATATTAAATTTGTATATTACATGACTTGGGTTTACACACCCCAAAAAGATAAAAACATGTACCATACTTATTAAAACCCATGGTGACATGACCAAATCAGTCCTCCAAATCTCATGTAAATATACAAACATAGGTCATGTACATGTCCCAAGGTTTATACAAAATATATATGCCTATATTCAAGTATGATCTTCCTTAAGGTTTCAAAATATCCATCTTCAATGGCCAACTTCAAGCGTCTTCTTGAAAACTCCCTACGATAGAAAAAATTATCGCTAATCATATAGAATAGTGGTGTTATACTATAGATATGGACTCCTCAGATACACCTAGTTATAATACTCATGTCAACAGCAGCATAATTGGAACAGAATTAGTAAATTAAGTAAACAATACACAAAGAGTATCAAGTTTGATTTTTAAAGCTCCAAATGTCAATAATGTTCATAGCACCATTCTCCAAAAGATTCAATAACAAGACTCGCCCAATATATACATCATGTCCTCACACCAAGCACGATCAGGTATCAATAAAGGTTGACACCCTGTTTCAAGAAGGGTCAAAGCCTAATAATCAAGAAAACCAAGAAACATATGAAAAAAGGACTTCTAGTTCGTACTTAAAATGGACAACTCCTATACGTAAGACGAACTAAAAATCAAGAGTCAAGAAGGTAAATGATCTGAATTAAGAGGCATGTGAATAGTGACAAAGTCACAGCAACAAAAAATATGAGGCCCCAACAAGATTGCCAAGTGATCAAACAATCCGTAAAAGTGGGTGAGTTACACACGATTCTATAACATCTTAAATGATAACAACACAATAATGCAAAGTTACAAGAGGTAATCCATGTACCAAGATAAACTTTCACATATACCAGCAGGTATAAAATAGTATAAGTAAATGTTTATACAAAAACCTTAGTTACGTAGACAAGAAACAGTAACACCACTTAAAGAGTTCAAACGGTAGACCAATCTACTTATGAGGGTGCTCAACTTGTTCACGAGTATATAAAACTTTTATTATGAAAATAAATAACATATTCAATTCCTAGTGTTCAGTAATGTCTATTAAAAACAAGATAATCATCACAAGTATGCTTAGCCTTTACAAACACGACTATGCTACCAGAGCAGTGATTCTGGCCAGCCTAGTATCTTATGTTGCAAATAAGATTTGAAACAGGAAATGGCAAAATTGTAATTTTTATCATTTATAAAAGATTTAGGTACATCTCTTAATCTGTCAAATAATAAATAAACACCACAAAATACATTTAGAACAAAAAGATATTATCAAAACATTAACAATTTAACAAACAAGATTTCTAATTCAAGAATAGGGACAGAACTTTTAATATGTTGTGTCGCATATTTCGAATCCATAACAGAAAAAGTAGAGTCTAACATAAACATAGGAGTTGTAGGTATATACATTAGCTTTCCAAAACATATTAATTAACTATAAACTAAGATCTGTAGAATGAGATATTCTTTAAATACCAAAAGTTAGACAACATAGAAATAAATTTCGTCACTTACCAAGAGGGTGTGTGTGTGTGTCGGATTCAAGAAAAAAGGAGCTAGTTTTTCACTTGATTTTGAAGAAAATATTTATAGTAATGTTCCAAATTACTGATAATTCAAACGATACTAAAATCAAAGAGGAGGTGATGATATATAGCTACAAAAGTGATCCTTCTCAGCTATACAGATGTCATCAAAAGGGGCTTCTTAACAAATAGTTGGCTGCCCAAAAAGCATAAATATATAACTATATTTATAAACCTTATACCACACTTCCAATGTATACATAAATATAATTAGAAAATTACACAAATAACCCAATACAATACCTTAGATTATGATAATACTTATGTTATGCAAGTTTGCAAGTATCGCAAAATTTCAAGTCTCTAAAATAAGAATAAAACATACTATAGTAATTAATCAATGATGTATCGACGAAGACTTTCGACGAATGAGTCCTCGTCTATTATTTTAGGGGTGTTAGATAAAAAATAATAATATATCATTAATATTCTAAGAAATATAGATAGAAAGTATAGATTTCTTGAGATAAACTTGATATGTTGGATCCCTAATGACCATCAAGCTTGGTCATCAACGGAGCCTTTGGGCGTATAGATTTGCAGTATTAGGTTATTTTAATTAGGTTTAATCGTTAAATAGTCCCTTATTAACTAAACTAAACACCCCTTAACCCTTTATTAACCACATACGTAACTAACTTATTAAGTAACTCATTCAAATTTAGGATAGTCAAATAGACCCCAACATACGAGACCCTGACCTACGGTCCGTAGGTCCATCGATGTGCACGTACGGGCAAGGGGTCCTTTGGATCAGACACTGGTCCTTTGGACCAGTTTGGAGAATTTTCTAAGTCTCAACCTACAAATCCATCGACGGCTCATCTTTTGTCTCGTAGATGTGCACTGTCAAGTTTGACAGTTTTGGGTCAAATGCAAGGGTCCTCTCACAGGACCCTTAGGGTGGTCCTTGGGGATTCGTACCCGAAAGTTTTGACCCTAAAAACATTGTTATACTTTGTAATACCTTTTTTCCAATTTTTATTGAATTTCAGCTCCTAAAACCCATGGAAACATTCCATGTCACATTAGTGCACATTTCACAACTCACCGAACATCATGGTCATTTCTGAACACTCTGACTCTAACACTTACTAAATTGTTTCAATAAATTGTTTTAGGACTATAAAAATTGTTTTAAGTCTTAGTTCATCATGTAAGGTCTAGATTAGGTCAGGGACATTTTAGAGTGTTACGATCTGCATGTCGAAGAACCTGTTTTTGAGGGTGGTGGCGCGTCGGGCAGCCATCACTTGAAAGGAAAAGTTCCTCATGACACTTGGCCTTCACGAGGCTTACTTCCTCAAACCGGATTTAAAAAAAAGGTTTGGAGGTGCCCCCGCGATGCGCAACCATGTCCCAGATTTGATTATGTCGTTTTAAGTCAAATTGACTTCACAAGAAGACCTAATTAAGTGAGGGATATTTTAGGTAATTTCTGGGATTCCTATATCTGGATTTAGTTCGGTTTTAAGTCATTATTACCCACCCAAATGAATTTCCCAATTGAAACAAAAATCACTCTGACTCATCTCCTGTTTCTCTCAGTACTCCATAAATCCTCATTGATGAAGAAGACCAAGCTTTCTCTAGGGTTTCAATTTCAATAATTTCCTTCAACATTCTTAAATGATTCTCAATGTATGGAATGTACTCACTCTTGGAACTCTTTTCCCCATGAGGCTCTTCAAAGATTTGATTTTAATGTTCTTCAAATTATGGCTTTCATCCAATTTCGTGGGTTATCTTTCAATTTGTTCAATGTTGTATTTCTTTGACTTATATTGATAGATTATGTTTGTTTAATGTTTGATTGTTGTAGTTCCTTAGTCTTTGATCTGATTTCTCTAAAAGATACATGAATGACCCATTTTTCCCTAGCCTTAACAATGAATCAAGTTGATAAATTGTTAGCGATATTTGAATTGGATGTGTTATTGATTAATTTACTAATATATGATCATGAATTATTGGATAAATGTGGTGGAATTGAGAGTAAGATCTTGAAGTTAATTCTTTGAAGACATTGGTAAGACTTATAGTAAGTGTTAGAGTCAGAGTGTTCAGAAATGACCTTGATGTTCGGTGAGTTGTGAAATGTGCACTAATGTGACATGGAATGTTTCCATGGGTTTTAGGAGCTGAAATTCAATAAAAATTTGTAAAAAGGTATTAAAAAGTATAACAATGTTTTTAGGGTCAAAACTTTCGGGTACGGGACATTACCTATTAATTGCACAAATTGACCTTGAGGGGAGTCATTGGAGGATGTTCTCATGCACTTATGTTATGAATGAAATTCATGACGCTTATCCTATATAATGTTTCTCTGATATGATGTTGATTTAAATTGATGAACACTGTATTGGTATAAATTGCTATGTATAATGATGACTACGCATGATATGATGTTATATGAAGTATAAACATTGTTTATGGCCTCTTCAATAGTTTTGTTGGTTTATGTGGGGTTATGGGACTTCACATCTGTTGGGATTGTAGTTAAGGGTATTGTGTGCTTTGATGATATGAATTGTAGAACATGAAATGTTGGTATGGCTTTATGATGATGTTATTCTTGTATATGGATATGAACATGTCTTAATGTTATTGTGATTATTGAATTGTATCTTCCCTTGTTTGTACATAAAGGCTTTCAAGTAAATTGGCATACTTTTGAACATAATGTCCCTTTCTGCATATTTTCAATGGTTTTATTTTCATATGTTCCCATGTTGAGTACATGTTGTTTGTACTAACCATATTCTCTCTATTTCTACAATAATGTTGTTTCTAGACATTGAAGAGATTCAAGGACATTTTCAACGAAGACTTGGATAGTTAATGGTTGTTGGTGAGTCCTGAGGTCCGAGGATGACGCCCCTATTCTAGCTTTACTCTTTGACTATGTCTAAGACAATGTTCATTTCTTATCTTTTGAGACTTTGTTGTAATAGTGTAAGAGCTATGTCCTGAATGTTGTACTTCTATAATAGGTTGTTATGTTTGAGACAATAGTAGATTATGTTGTAATAAATGAGAAGTCTATGTAAACTTCATATATGAATAAATGAGAAGTCTATGTATACTTTAAATGTAAAATTTTAACTATTTCCTCATTTATGTCTACCTAAGATATGCAATGATGTAAGCTACGGGCTAGTCTAAAGCCTCTTCGAGGAGGAAGACACCGATTACGTCAATAAGGTGCTCCCTGGTCATGAAAAACTTGGTACCAGAGTATGAGTATGACGTATCTTAGGAATGATGTTTCACAAAACCATGTCTACGTAGAGTCTTGTTAATTATTATGAAGCGCGCCACACTTATGAATGATAGGTTGTGTGATGCTTAGAAAATTCTAACTTCTTTGGTACTCGTAAGTCGTGCCTCAAAAGTCTTAACTCTATGTTTATGTAACAACCCTCAAAATTAAATAAGGTAGCTTGAGCCTCACATGTGCCTAAGATATGTAAAAACATGATAATAAAATGTTTTACAGCTTGTATAATTGATTTGAAGTCATGTGGAGGTCAAACGTCTAAGAACGTCCAAGACGTTCAAAAGTTTATATTTGGACGTGCTAGTTAGTCCATGAATCTTTACCATGTTTTTATATGTTTTTTGGAGTTGAAAAATAGTGTAGTTGATCTTAGAATCTTATTTGACATGTTAAGGGTCAAAACGTTTGGGTACGACTCCCCGAGGACTACCCTAAGGGCCCCCAAGGAGGACCCAAACGTTGGACAAGGAGGCTGCCCAACGCAGTGAGCAGAAACAAGATTTGGACCTGCCTGTATGACGCTAAAAAAATATTTGGGGCAAATTCAGAGGATTCCCCGAGACGTGCAGCCACTTCCCAGATCCGGTTCCATCGTTTTTTATCAATTTTTGACATGTCTAAAAGTCCCAATGAGTATGGAGGTATTTTGGTGACGTAGGTGGCTATTTATTAAATGTTTTTAGGAACTTTTCAAATCCATTCCCAAGCCAAAACCCCAACACCCGTTACAAAATAAAAATCCCCAAAGCTCTCTTCTGTTCCAAAAACCCCAAAACCTCCATTGAAGACCAAACTCAAGAACAAGCTGTGGAGGTGGATTCATCGAGGTTTGTTCTCATATTTTCATGGGTTTTTAATGTATAAGGTATGATAATCCTTCAACAATAGATAACCATTCATCTATCGAGTCTTTTCAAAGAATTTAAAAACATGATTCTAAGTCAAAAATCCTATATTTCAATCTAGTCATGGATTCGTTCTCGAATTGGTTTCAAAAACATTCTAATGATGAATATATGTTTAGGTACTGACTTTATAATGTATTTCTATCAAATTATATGAAGAACCCATGATCCTCCTAATTTTTAAAATTGGCTATAATGTGGGTATTGTGATCTTGATTTCATGTTTATAGAACTGTGATTAGATTGTATTGAACTGCTTATCTCTATTAGTATCTATATCAATTTAATATGAATTGTGGATGAATGATAAAATATGCTTATTAGATTGGAGATTTTGTAAGTTGACATGTTTCATCTAATTAGCATAGAATGAATATTGAATTGTGGTTATTTGTATGTTCCACTTATGGTGGCGGTGTTTATATGCTTATACATGTTTATGCATTATGATCATGTTCTTTAAGGCATTAGGTGAAAGATGAATTGATATGATGATTTATGTGTTTAGGAAGTTAAAGGATTTAGCATATATTCTAATATTATGTTCCAAGTGAATTTATATTCTAATATGGCTAGTGACGAAGAGTATCATTGTAGCATGACCCCTACTAATATGAATCATATACGGATGTATGATCAAAGCATACTAGGATCCTTCTATTCTAATGTTAAATATGTTAGTATCTCCTATGATATAATGTGAGTGTGTGTAGTCTATATCGCTAGATACTCTATATATGTGTATGACTTTGAGTCTTGAAAGAATGTTGTACATGTGTAGTGATAATTAGAGGGTGGCTTCCTCAATACTATGTGATAGACATTATGTGATAATGTTGACCAATGTACACACAAACTCTTCATGCTTATCTATGAGTAGGATAGATTCATGATTACTAAGGAATGTATAGTTCTCCTATGCATCATTACCTATTTCTATGCATGTAAAGTATATGATTAAGGAAGTTTGAACATGTGTGCCCAAATGTGTTTATGTGAAGGTAGATCTCACATATATGTACACACACACATGCATGTATGAATGAAGTATGTTAATTGTAGTCTAATGAATAAGGGAGTCTATTTAAAAGTATTAATCACTCTAAACCAAACTATAGTATGAGTATGATATGCTGATTTGAAAGGACATTCTTACATAATGTAGGTTCTATGATGAAAGTAGAATTCTCAACCTACATATCTTTAAGCTATATGATGTATGAGGGAGTAAGTCCCTAATGCCTAATCTTTATGAACTAATGTTATCTAAAGGGTTAATGGTGTTTAAAAAGGGATTTAGAGCTAGCACCGAGTGAACATAAAAAATGAGAGTGGGAGCTTCACGTTATTAAGTACGGCTTCCCACAAAGAGAACCTTCACGTTAAGCATGTCCGGGTTCCTAGCATAGATGTTATCTCATGAGATGGAAACCTCCACTTTATCAAGTCAAGGTTTCTATAAGAAATATCTTTTGTTCCATAAATATGTGCCCCATAGGTTTTAGCTATGTGGATCCACAAGAATAGCTATTTTGTTTGAAGGTCCTACCTGGCAAGTAGTACCCTCTCTTTTCAATGTGGGAGAAGAGTACCAAATTCCGTGTAGGTCACATTGTCTATGTCGATTATGGCTATGTCTCCCGAAGGTTAATAAATGAACTAAGATAAGAATATGAATTCTAATCAAAATTCCTTGAGAAGTGTACTTACTATATGGAGGACTATGGACCCTACCTTTGCATTGCACTAGATGACATCAAGAAAGGATAGTATTGGAGCATCTTATGAAGTAAAGAATTAAGTTATGTATTTATGAATTGTATGAGTACATGTTAAGTGACTTTGCTACGTCAAGATATGAATTATGAATATGCATGTGAGTTACATTTACGACTTCTAAATAAGTTTACTTAATATATATGGGGGTATGGGACTCTATATGTACTTTGCACAAATAATCTTTTTAAGTGGTTATAAGGGTGGTGTACCTATGATTTGAACTAAATAAGTTATGACTAAAATTGTAGTAAAGTAAAAAGTCTTGATATGATTCTATAAAGTATATGGCCTAATGTCTTGTTATGAATAAAAGTGTTATGACATGTTAAGTATGTTATGCCTAGTCTAAAGTGAATTCTTATGTACACTTGGTGTAAGTAGTATTATGGTATGCTCCGTACACAATGCACTGGTGTAACATAGGAGTTGTCTTAGGTGGTGGTATTTATGTGAAGTTGATGCCTATGATAAGCCTATGTCTTATGAATGCATGTTGTTGTGTTATGAATCATATTGTAGAACCCTATTGTAAGGTGACCTTAAGGTGATACATTTTACTAGGTACACTTGAGGGTTACTTAATGAAAGAAGTGAAATAAAAGAGAAATGATGTGTTGTACCTATAAAATATGCCTCAATGTATGATTAATGACTTTATGTGCTATTATGAGTAGAATCCATGTCTATATAATGGATGTGAACTATGTTGAGCTTATATGTTCCTATGATCACGACGTTTACTAAAAATAAATGTTCCATGATTTCAAATGAAATGTCCTCTTTAAATACGTGTTTTTGCATAGTTATCATACTTAGTGCATTCTTTTACTAATACCATTCTTCTTCATCTTCTTACACGAAGTGTAGGTGGTGATGGCTAGAGGATATCTCCTATGTGAAGAGCTTTGATATATCTCCAAAGTTAAAGTAAGGGTACCCTTATGATTCAACGGTTGCTTATGTCAAGATGTTTCTTCTAGTTGATGTAATAGATTAGACATATATTTAATGTTGTTAAGGGCCATGTCCCGATTTTATATTGTTGAGTTGTGTCTTAAGATGGCGAAGAGACATAGAATATAATTAAGTATTATGATATTTTATACATATAAATGAAGTAATGTTCTAGCATATGATGTTCTATGAATATTATTAAATTTCCCGCTATTTTTATTACGATTATGCAATAAAAGATGTCTAACGCCTTGTATTAGACCTCCAAGAAGTCGACGGCGCCGTTTGGTTATATAAAAGTGCCTTAACTTCTAGGGGGTACTTTGGGTTGTTAAAGTTTCCTTTTCCTTTAACCCTTTTCTTATCGTAAAAGTCTATGAATGCTAGAAGCGCTGACGCAAGAAGAGTTAAAGAAGAGGAGTTTGCTAATTTGGGGATTCCTCCCCAAGGCAACCAAGCTCCTTCTCAAGAATAAGTTCCTCTAGGTTACCATGTTCAACGAATTGATATATAAGGACGACTTATATCAACTTGTCTCAAGCCATTACTACTCAATCTCAATTCATATCTACTCAAGCTCAAGGTATGGTAGCTCAAGTAAACCGGGAAGTTGCACCGCTTGTGAACAAAAATACTAGTACCATGGCTTCTCGCTTGAGGGATTTTACTAGTATAAACCCTCCAATGTTCTTTAGGTTTAAGGAGAATGAAGACCCCCAAGACTTTCTTCATGAGGTGTATAAACTTTTGTGTGCTATGGGAGTTATTTCAAATGATAAGGCCGAGCTAGCCGTATAACAACTAAAAGATGTGACTAAAACTTTGTACACTCAATGAAAAAACAATATGGCTTTTAGAGCGGGTCCGATAAGTTTGGAAGACTTTAGGAGGTCATCTCTTGATAGGTTCTTCCCAAGGGAAAAAAAGAGGAATAAGTGGAAGAGTTCATCAACCTCTGTCAAGGAGGTATGAGTGTGTTACAATAGTCTTTGAAATTCACTAAGTTGTTTAAAAATTCCTTTTCTTTATGTCCAATCCTAGAGATGAAATGAACCGTTTTGTAATGGGTGTGTTCAAGAATCTTGTGGAAGAGTGTCATTCGGCGATGCTTCATGTTAACATGGATATTTCTTGTTTGAAGGTGCATGCTCAAGAAGTTGAGGAGAGTAGGATCAAGAGGAAGAATAGTGGGTTTAAGAGGGCAAGGCCCTATGAAGGAGATATTTCTGAGGGTAAGTTCGAAATTCAAGAAAAACCTATATTCAAGAAAATTTTCTCCAACCAAGTTTCTTCAATTTTCCTTAAGGCTGGAAAGCATAGGGTGTCCAACCCTAGATTCCAAAGGGGAAGAGGTGGTCATTCGCCAAGTAATAAATCTAATTGGGTCAATTTTTGTAAGTAAGATATGGCTAAATGTCTAGTTGGAACATATAATTGATTTGGTTGCCAGGGATCAAGGAAAATATAGTAACCAAGAACAAGCAACTGGTCCTTCTCCCGATGCTCCTAAAAAGAACAACTTCTATGATCTCCACTCTAGGGGTGATGAACACAATTCTCCCGATGTTGTCACCAATATGTTACAATTATTTTCCAATAATGTATATGATTTACTAGATCCCGGTGTCATCTTATCTTTTGTAACTCTTTTAGTGTCCTTGAATTTAAAGTGTTACACGATGTTTTATTTGAACCTTTCTTGGTTCTTACCCAAGTGGGTGAGTCCGTTGGTTCTAAAAGTGTCTATAGGAGTTGTCCCATATTATTGTCAAATAAAATAGTTACATTGGTTAATTTGGTAGAACTTGATATGTTGGACTTTCACGACATATTAGGGATTGATTGGTTGCATGCTTGTTTTTCTTCCTTTCATTGTAGCACAAGGGTAGTAAAACACCTATTTTCTAATAAACCTGTTTTAGAATTTAAGGGGGGAAACTCAATCCTTATAGGTCAAATCATTTCGCACCTTAACGCTTGTAAGATGATTTGTAAGGGATGTCTCTAACATTTCATGAGGGTCACATGATCTTAAGTCAGAAGCTTGTCCTATAGAGCCGATACTCATAGTGAAGAACTTTCCGGAAGTCTTCCCAGATGATTTGCCCAAAATTACTCCCAAACGGGAAATGTATTTGTTGTTAGATACGAATCCCATGTCAATTCCTCCTTAACGAATGCCTTCGACCGAGTTGAATGAACTAAAGTCTACTAAAGTATTTTCTAAATAATGGTCTTATACAACAAAGTATTTCTCCATGGGCCGCTCCGATATCATTTGCAAATAAGAAAGATGGGTCTCTTAGAATGGGTATTGACTACCGACAATTGAACAAGGTCACTATAAAGAAATGGTATCCTCTCACTATGATTGTTGATTTGTTTGATCAACTCCAAGGAGCGAGTTACAATTCGAAAATCGATTTGAGGTCGGGACATTACCAACTTACGGTGAGAGGAAAACACATACCTAGAATGACTTCCAAACTCAGTATGGGCATTATGAGTTCCTTGTCATGTCTTTTGGTATAACTAATGCCCTGACGACATTTATGGACCTTATGAATAGAGTATTCTAGAATCTTCTTGATTCATTTGTATGTCTTCATTGATGCTATCTTTGTATATTCTATGAGTGAGGATGAACACATGAGTCATTTGAGGATAGTATAGAAAGTCTTCAAGGAACATTAAGGCTTACCTTAATATAGTAACTGTACATTTTTGTTGAGATCGACTACTTCTAGTTGTGGCATTGTTTATGTGAGGGTATAGAGGTCGATGTAAACAAAACGGAAGCGGTTAATAATTTGCCTAGACCTTTGACTCAAACTCCAATTTAAGTTTAGTCGGGTATTATACGAGATTTGTTGATGGGTTCACATTCATTTATTCTCCCTTGATAACCTTAACACAAAAGAAATTTATGTTTGAGTGGCCGAAAGCATTGAATATGTGGCCGGTGTACAATATTATAGTTATTGATGATGTCTATGACGTTTGAACTAAGACTTTTGGCCTAGGTTTGCTCTATGTGCTTCCAATGATGAAGTTCTAGTTGTGAATGACCCCTATGTACCCTATATGAATATGTGATCTTAGACAACGTTAGCAGTCTAGAATGCAAATGTTGCAGTTGTCTTGTCTTGTATGGTACGATGTGGTGTGTCCTCTATGCATGAATGTGGATTGTGGTCTTAAAAATGTGACTGCCTAAATATTATGTAGATAGCCATTATGTGATCGTGTTGTCCAATGTACACATACTCACACCTCATGGATGCTTATAAGTAGTATAGGTTTATGTTGTCTAATGAAAGGATAGTCCTCATATGCACTTATGTCTACTCCTATGCATGTTAAACATATGTCAAATGATATGTGCCTTACCTGGGGTGACTCTATCGGTAAACTAGTATAGGTGAGACTTTTCCTATACATTGTACATGTCTATCTTGATAGAATAACTCCTAGGATGGTTACTATATGTACATGAATAAGAATGCATCATTAAGATATGAATATGAAAGTCAATGATATAATGAAGTATTCATATATATTGTATCTAAATGTGTTTATGTGAAAGGTATCCTCATGCAAGTACACATAAACACACATGAATTCATATAATGAAGCATGTGTGATAATCTAATAAAGTGGGAGTCTTTTGAAAGATATTCTCAACTGTATTATAAACTAGATTCTGCTTGAATATGCTATGTCCATGTGAAAAGTTTTCTCACATAATTTAAGATGATGAAAGGACATTATCATATATAACATATGAGCAAAGTATATGACAATTTAAACTTCCTAAGGCCATTTTTGTGAATTAAAGTTAATGAAGACTTTCCGATGAACGAAAGTTAGTTTACCAACGAGTGAACATGATGATGAGGGGTGCCCCTTCCAAAAGGGAAGGCTTGTTCACCATAGTCCTCACAAGGTGGATAACTATAATGTCCAATTGGCATAAAGAGGGTTTCCATATATACTTCGACGTTTCCACAACTATGTTGTCCCCATAGGACGTAGCATGTGGATCCACCTAGTGGTAGTATTATGTTAATGTTCTACCTTGGCAAGTAGAGCACCTCCTTTTGGTGTGGGGTTCCATGACACCGAATTCCATTGTTGGCTTACATTGTTTTATTGTCAGTTAAGGATAGATTTTCCCTAATGTAAAATGTACAATGGAGAAATTTAATGAACCCTAACTAGGACAACTTATGGGAAGTTGCTTAGTGTAGGTGGTGGTGTGGGATTATACCTATGGATGCACAAGTAGCTCTTGAAGGGAGTCTTAGAAAGGTCTTTTATATGTGTATGAATACTATATGTCTTATATGCATGACATCATGGTATTCACCTAATTGTATGATAATATGCATCGTATGAGTCCTATCGTGTCTATATAATGAGGTTTTACCTTATATGCACTATGTTGGTCTTATTTATATGATGAACGTCTTTCTCGAATTGTATTAAGTTGTCTATTCTTCTCTTGATTATGTATGAAGTAACTGCAATGGTTATGGTCTTTTTGGAAATTAAATAAGTGTAGGTGAGGTTATGGGACTTCACATGTACATAGCACTAGTAGGCTTAGATTGGGATTGTGAGTAAGATCATATGACATTAATTGAAGTAATGTCTATGTATGTGTTGTCTTGCTATTGCCTTACTATGATTATATTTGAAGTCTTGACTTGTATATTTTCTTGGAGTGAGGCTTATATGTCATTCGTGATTTATGTTGAGTTATATGTGAAGCTTGTATTGTCATTATATGACATACCTTTGTGTATGAGTAAAGGTGTTGGGGGTTAATGAAGGTTATGTGAACATTTACATTCGTGGCCTTAAGGTGATGCTTGAATTTGAGTAGTGAAATGGAACAGTATTCATGCATTGCATCCAATATTACTAGTGGGTTACGTGGGGGTAATGACTTACAGTAAAAAAGAAATGTAATATTATGAATAAGATAAATGTGCCTTAAATGAAGTGTCTATGCTTATGTGAAGTATATGAACTATGTTGTGCTTATTGTATCAATGTTTTATGAAGTTTTACCAAAAGGGATGATGCATGGTTTTCTAAGCAAATGTCCTCTTTAAAAATGCATGTTTTTTCATGGTTGTCATACTTAGTGCATTTTTGTACTAACATCATTCTTCTTCACCTTTTTGCACAAAGAATTGGTTATGGATGCTTAAGGATGTCTGTAAAGTGAAGGTCTTGATATGAGCTTCCCAGGATCAAGAAAGGGATCCTTATGATTCAAGGATTTCCCATGTCAAGTTATTCTTAAAGTTATGTAATCATTTAGATATTTTTCTATATTGATAAGGGTCGTGTCCCAATTCTATTCTAATGATGTTGAGTCTATGTTTGCAAAAGGGACTTAGAGACTAACTATGTATTATGGTATTCGATGTTTATATAAAGTGATATTTTTAGCATATGATGTGCTATGAAAAGTTGTAAATTTTCAACTAAATTTACCTATCACAATGCGATGAATGATGACTGTGGGAATTGAATAAGACCTACGAGAGGTCAAGTACGTCATGTTACTTCTAGGGGGCGCTCCTAGATCGTGACAATGTGAGAAGTAAGGTTGTAGATATTCCTATATTTTCCTTCTATTTCTACTCAATCTTGAAACTAAAGAGTTTATAAGTAGCTTGTGATGGGAGTCTTGCATAGTAAGTTGCATATTTGCCATATGTTATGCATGCCTAACTTACACCTATGTTATGCATGTTATAAAAGCTCATTATTTCATGAAAAAGTTTATTTTTTATCAAAAGTGCATGTTTGTCATGTTGTTGTTCCTCATCAAATGATAAATATTCATTTAACTTCATTAGATGGCTAGATGAACATGTTTAGTAATACTTTTAATATGAGGCTGTTTTGTCCTAATAGTTAGGTGTTGAGTTTTCCTTAAATGAGAAATAAAGAGTCCTTTTAAAAATGTGTGACTTTTATGAATTATTAATTGTGGTTGTAAACTCAATTATGAGAAGTGATGGTATGAATAAACAATGTCATCAATGTGTGCCTATGAATTGGAACAATTTTCGTAATGATGCATGTTTATGAAAGCTAATGTCATGCTAGAATTTGAAATTTGTATGAAAGGACTTCCTATTGGTGCGATTCATGTATACCTTATTTTTATGACTATGATTTGATGATCTAACTAATGTTGGGTTGTGATGAAAGGAAGTTCTCAAGCTAAAACTAAAGATCTTTTGATCTTGATTATACAAGGGATTAGTCGCTAAGGCCTATGTTGTAAACTAATTTTAACGATTATATAAAGGACACTTTAAAAAAGGATTTTAGCTTAGCACGTGCAAACTAGAAAGTGAGACGTGTCCCTTTCCAAGGGAAGGTAGGTTCACCATTTTCCAATACTAATCTCCTTTTCCTTAACAGAGTGCCCCTATAGGAAGACAAGCTAGTGCATCCACCTATAATGCTATGTTCATTAGGGTTCTACCTTGTCAAGTAGAGAACCTTCTTTCGGTATAGCATTCTATGACACTGGATTGCATGTTTATCTCACATGGTCTATTGTTAGTTATGTTGAATGTTCCAAAAAGTAAAATAAACAAATGAAAACAATAAGATAAACAATAACTAGGGTTATTTAAAGGTTTCTACTTAGTACAGGTAAAGGTATGAGACGTTACCTATGCATTGAACAAATGGACCTTGAGGGGATCATAGCAGGATGTTCTTATGCACTTATGTTATGAATGAAAAAATGATGTTGGTCCTATATAATATTGCTCTTATATGATGTTGGTTTAATTTTATGAACATGGTATTGCTCTAAATTGCTACATGATATGATGTTGTATGAAGTATAAACATTGATTATGGTATCTTTATTAGTTTACTTGATTTATGTGGGGTTATGGGGCTTCACATGAGCATTGCACTAGTTGTCTTTGATTGGGATTGTAGGTAAGGGCCTTGTGTGATTTGATGATATGAACTCTAGAACATGAAATGTTTGTATGGCTTTCTGATGATGTTATTCTTGTACATGGATATGAACGGGTCTTAATGTTATTGTGATTATTGAAGCTCTTGTTTGTATATAATGTCTTTCAAGTAAATTGGCATGCTTTTGAACAAAATGTCCCTTTGTGCATATTTTCAATGGTTTTACTTGCATATGTTTCTATCGAACATATTTTTTGTACTAACCCATATTCTCTCTATATGTAGAATAATGTAGGTTCGTGCCATTAAACAGATTCAAGGACATTTTAAAGAAGACTTGGATAGGTCACGATTGTTGTGAGTCCTAAGATCCGAGGATGATGCCCTTATTCTATCTTTACTCTTTGACTATGTCTAAAACAATGTTCATTTCCTATCTTTTGAGACTTTGTTGTAATACTGTAAGGGCTATGTCCCAAATCTTGCAGTTCTATAATAGATGGTTATGTGTGAGACAATAGTAGACTACATTGTAACAAATGAGAAGTCTACGTATACTTCATATATGGATAAATGAGAAGTGTATGTATACTACATATGTAAAGTTTTAAACTTTTCCGCATTTTTTCTACCTATGATATGCAATGATGTATGCAAAGGGTTAGTCTAAAGCCTCTTCGTAAACAAAGACGCTGATTACGTCTACAAGGCGCTCCATGGTCATGAAAAACTTTGTATCAAAGTATGAATATGAAAAATCATAGGAATGATAAATCACAAAACCATGTCTACGTAGAGTCTTGTTCATTATTTTGAAGCGCTCCACACTTATGAATGAGAGACTATGTAATGCATATAAAATTTTCACTTCTTTTGTACTTCTAAGTGATTCGTAAAAAGTCTTAACTCTATGTTTCGTTTTCCTTTAACCCTTTTCTTATGGTTATAGGCAATGACTACTAAAAGGACAGACACATGAAGAGTTTAAGAGGAGTTTGCTAATGCGGGGGTTCCTCCCCAAGGCAACCAAGCTCCTTCTCAAGAACAAGCTCCTCTAGGTGATCAAGCTCGTTCGGCGATGCTTCATGACAACATGGACATTTCTTCTTTGAAGGTGCATGATCAAACAAGTTTAGGAGAGTAGTATTAAGAGGAAGAACATGGAGTTCAACACACTTCTAAGGGTAAGTTTGAATTTCAATACAAACCTAAATTCAAGAAAAGTTTCTCAAACCATGTTCCTTCAAATTTCTCCAAGGCTGGCAAGGATAGGGTGTCCAACCCTAGATCCCAAAGGGGAAGAGGTGGTAATTCGCCAAGTGATAAATCTAATTGGTTCAAATTTTGTGTGAAACATATGGCTAAATGTCTAGTTGGAATAATTGATTTGGTTGCGGAAAGAGTGACCATAAGCTAAGGGATTGTCCCATGGCCAGGGCTCAAGGATAGGATAGTAACCAATAACAAGCAAGTGGTCCTTCTCTCGATGCTCCTAAGAAGAACAAATCATATGCTTTCAACTCTAGGGTGATCAAGAGGATTCTACCGATGTTGTCACCAGTATGTAACAATCGTTTCCCATAAATTTATATTTTTTACTAGATCCCGGTGTCATCTTATGTTTAATAACTCCTTTAGTGTCCATGAGTTTTAATGTGTTTCCCGATATTTTTATTGAACCTTTTTTGGTTATTACCACGTTGTGTGGGTTTGTCGGTTCTAAAAGAGTCTATAGGAGTTTTCCCATATTATAGTCAATAATAGAGTTACATTGGTTGATTTGGTAGAACTTGATATGTTGGACTTTGATGTCATATTGGCGATGGTTTGGTTGCATGCTTGTTTTACTTCCATTGATTTTTGCACAAGGGTAGTTAATTTTAATTTTCTAATTAACCTGGGAAATTCAATCCTTAGAGGTCAAATCATTTCGTGCCTTAAATCTTGTAAGATGATTTGTATTGGATGTATCTACCATATTGTGAGGGCCAAGGAACTTATGTCCAAAGCTCTTTCTTTAGAGTCGGTATCCATAGTGCAGGACATTTCGGAAGTCTTCCCAGATGATTTACTCGAAATTCCTCCTGAACGGGAAATAGATTTATTGTCGGATATGTAACCCATTTCAATTCCTCCTTATAGGATGGCTTCGACCGAGTTGAAAGAACTAAAGTCTAAACTGAAGAATTTTCTAAATAAGGGTTTTATACAACCAAATATTTCTCCATCGGGCGCTCTGGTATTATTTTTGAATATGAAAGATGGGTCTCTTAAAATGTGTGTTGACTACCGATAATTGAACAAGGTCACTATTATTAATAGGTATCTTCTCCCTAGGATTTATGATTTGTTTGATCAACTCCAAGGAACGAGTTACTGTTCAAAAATCAATTTGAGGGTAAGAGGAAAAGAAATGGCTAGAATGACATTCCAAACTCGGATGGTCATTTTGAGTTCCTACTCACGTCTTTTGGTATAACTAATTCTCTAGCGACTTTTATGGACCTTATGAATAGAGTGTTCCAGAATCTTCTTGATTCTTTCGTAATTGTCTTGATCAATGATATCTTGGTATATTCTAAGAGTGAGATTAGCATATTGGTCATTTGAAAATAGTATTGCAGGTCCTCAAGGTACATTTACTCTTACTTAAATATTGTAAGTTTGAGTTTTTGTTGAGATCGACTGCTTTTCTTGGTCACATTGTTTATGTGAGGGTATAGAGTTTGATGGGAAAAAAAAACAGAAGCAGTTAAGAATATTCCTAGACCTTTGACTCCAACTCCAATCGATAATAGAAGTTTCTTATGTTTAGTCGGGTGTTATAGGATATTTTTTTATGGGTTGAAATGCATTTCTTCTCCCTTGACAACCTTAACCCAAAAGAAATTTAACTCTATGTGGTCGGAAGCTTGTGAAAGAAGTTTCTAAGAATTCAAGTAAAAGTTAACCTTCGCCCCTGTGTATTACGTTCTAGATTTGATGACGTCTATTATGTTTTAATGAAGCCATTAGGGTTACGTTTGGTCAATATGCTTCCAATCATGAAGTTCTAATGTTGAATGACCTCTACCTATGTACCGTATATGAATGTGTGATCTTACCCAATGTTAGGAGCCTAGAATCCAAATCTTGAAATTGTCTTGACTAGTATGCTATGATGTGGTGTCTGATCTATGCATGAATGTGGATTGAGGTCTTAAGAGGGAGGGGATGCCTCAATATTGTGTTGATAGCCATTATTTGATCCTGTTGTCCAATTTACACACACTCACACCTTATACATACTTATAAGCAGTAGATAGGTTTATGTTGTCTAATGAAAGGATAGTTCTCATATGCATTTATATCTACTACTATGCATGTAAAACATATGTCCATGAATTATGATATGTATATTTACTAGGGTGACTTGATAGGCGAACTAGTATAGGTAAAGGTATAGGACTTTTCCTATACATTGCATATGTTTTCCTTGATAGAATAACTCCTAGGGTGGTTACTCTATGTACATGAATATGAATGCATGATTAAGCTATGAATATGAAAGTATATGATATAATGAAGTAAGTATATGTGTTGTATCTAAATGTGTTTATGTGAAAGGTATTCTCATGTAAGTACACACACACACACATGCATGCATATAATAAAGAATGTGTGATAATCTAGTAAATAAGGAGTCTTTTGAAAGGTATTCTCTATTGTACTCTAAACTAGATTATGCTTGAATATGCTATGTCTATGTGAAAGGTTTTCTCACATGATTTAGGTTAATGAAAGGGCATCCTTATATATAACCTAGGAGCTAAGAATTTAAACCTTCTAAGCCATTTTTATGAAGTAAAGTTAATAAAGACATTTCAATGGACGAAAGTTAGTTTAGCACCGAATGAACTTGATGATGAGGGGTGCCCTTTCAAAAAGGGAAGGCTTGTTCACCATATTCCTCACGAGGTGGATAACTATAATGTCTGATGGGCTTAAAGAGTGTTTCCATTTATACTTTGAATTTTCCTTTAATATATTGACCCCATAGGACCTACAAAGTGGATCCACCTAGATGCTAGTATGATGTTAATGTTCTACCTTGGCAAATATAGAACCTCCTTTCAATATGGGTTTCCATGACACCGGATTCCATGTTTGACTAACATGGTCTTATCGTCAGTTAAGGCTAGAATTTCACTGATGTAAAATGGACAATTGTATCGAACCCTAACTAGGACAACTTAAGGGAAGTTGCTTAGTGTAGGTGAGGGCATGGGACTTTACCTATGCATTGCATAAGTAGCTCTTGAAGAGAGTCTTAGGAAGGTGTTCTATATGTATATGAATATGTATATGTCTAATATGAATGACATTATGGTATTGAACTAATTGTATGATAATATGCATCGTATGAGTCCCATTGTGTCTATATGATAAGGTTTTACCTTATATGCATAATGTTGGTCTTGTTGACTATATGATGAACGTGATTATTGGCTAGTATGAAGTTGTCTATACTTGTCTTGATTATGTATGAAGTAAATGATATTGTTATGGGTTCTTTGTGAGTTTAAAAAGTATATGTGTGGTTATAGGACTTCACATGTGCATTTCACAAGTAGGCTTATATTGGGATTGTATGTAAGATCATATGATATTAATTGAAGTGAAATCTATGTTGGTGTATGTTGGTTATTTCCTGACTATGATTATGTTTGAAGTCTTGACTTAAGTACTGTCTTTGAATGAGTCTTATATGTGGTTTATCATTGATGTTGAGTTTTATGTGAATCTTGTATTCTCATGATACGCTATGCTTCTATATATGTGTAAAGTTGTTCGGGGTTAATGAAGGTTATGTGAATGTTTACCTCTGTGGCTTTATGGTGAATTTTGAGTGTGAGTAGTAAAATGGGAAACTCTTCACGCATTTCACCCAATATTACTAGAGGGTTACATGGGGTAAGGACTTATTGTAAAAGGAAGGTATCAATATGAATATGATAAATGTGCCTTAAATGAATTATGTGGTTTTACGTGATATAATGAATAGTGCCTATGCTTATACAAAGTTTATGATCTATGTTGTGATGATTGTAACATTTTTTTATGAAGTTCTACTAAAGGGAATGATCCATGGGTTTCTATCCAAATGTCCTCTTTAAATGCATGTTTTTGCATGGTTTCCATGCTTAGTGCATTTTTATACCAACACCATTATTCTTCATATTTTTACACAAAGTGTTGGTTATGGATGGTAAAGGATTTCTCCAAAGTAAAGTGGTTGATATGTTTTTCCCAAGCTCAATAAAGGGATCCTTATGATTCAAGGATTTCCTATGTCAATTCATTCTTAATGTTATGTAATAGTTTAGATATTATTATATATTGATAAGGGTCGTGTCCCTATTATATTCTAATGATATTAAGTCTAAGATGGCAAAACTGACTTAGAGTCTAACTATGTATTATTGTATTTAGTTTTATATAAAGTTATGTTTCTATCATACGATGTGTGATGAATGATGACAATGGTCTTGTATAAGACCTCCAAGAGGTCATGTATGCTATGTTACTTTTATGGGGTGCTCCCTGGTCGTCACAATATAAGTAGTAAGGTTGTAGATATTCTTATCTTTTCGTTCAATTTCCACTCAATCTTGATACTAAAGAGATCTGAAGTAGCTTGTTATGATGGGAGTCTTGCATGAATTTAAGTTGCATGTTCTACATAGATTATTATCCACGCCTTAAATGACAACATTGTTATGCATGTTGTGAAAGGTCATTGTTGCATGAAAAATATTTTTTTATCAAAAGTACATGTTTTTCATGTTGTTGTGCCTTGTCATATGATAAATGTGCATTTAACTTCATGAGGAGGCTAGATAAACATCCTTCATAACACTTTTAATGTGACGCTGTTTTATGTTAATATTTACGTGTTCAGTTTTCCTTAAATGAGAAATGATGAGTCCTTTTTAAAATGTGCGACTTTTATGAATTAGTAAGTGTTCATGTAGGCTCATTTTTAAGTAGTGATTGTATTAATAAACAATGTAATCAATGTAAGACTATGAATTGTAACAATTTCCTAATGATGCATTTGTATGAAAGGTAATGTCATGTTAGAATTTAAAATTTTATTAAATGACTTCCTATTTTTGTGATGTGTGTGGTATGAGCTACAACATTTACATCATTAGGAACAAATCATGAGCATAATGTGGTTTAGAGTATAGAAATCCTCCTTAAAATGAATTGACCTTTGTGCATTGCTTTTATGTAAACTCTATGATGCCATGTGTTTATGTCGTGACTAGGAGAAGGTAGTTCCTCCTAGAAGAAAAGTTAAACATGGTAATGTTATTTATGACCATGATGGTACCATGTCTAGACTATATTGTAGTTGACCTACATAATTCATAATTTTTGTGCAACTAAGTTAATTGCTTAATTTCTCATTAGTTGAAATGTGGATTAGGCTTATGTGTGCTATTGAATCCATTGTATGTATAACTTTATGATGAATTAATGAGCATGCCTAAAGTTGAATAAGGTATTTCCTCCAAAAGGCAATAATGTATGAACAAGTATGTAAGCATGGAAAGAAAATGTTAGAGTAATCTATGTTTGATTATGTTGTTTTTGTTGCATGATGATATGAAGTTTATGTTCCCTATACGTTTTGGTGCATTGACTCTTACGTGATAACAATTGAATTTTGTGAGTTGCTCTATGGTTCATTGAGTCCTTGATAATGTTTTAAAAGTTCCAAATATCATTCGAGGACCAATGTTCCCAAGTGGGGGATATTATCAAGACCCTCAAAATAAACTAAGGAATCTAAGGCCTCACATGTGCCTAAAAAGGTTGATAACATGATAATAAAGTGTTTTAAATCTTGCATAGATAATTTGAAGTTGTTTGGAGGTCAAATGTCCAATAACGGCCTAGACGTTCAAAAGTTAGTCTTTAGACGTGTAGGGTGTCCTTCTATAATTTCTTTGTTTTTATGTGTTGTTTGGATTCTAAAGTCAGTGGAGATGACCCTAAAACCTATCTGGACACATTTAGGGTAAAAACGTCAAGTTACGACACTTCAAGGACCAACCTAGGGGTCCTTGAGGGGGACTCTACCATTGGCCCGCAAGCTGTCTAGGGCAGCAGATTTTGTACATGAAAGGAACATATCCGGGTCGCGGACTTGTTCCTCCCAAGGCCAAATTCGGCCTTGGAATCGTGGTCGTGTAGCGGAATCTACTGATATTTATTCTTAAAATTTCCCTGGGTGCGACATGAAGTGACCATTCCTATGTCCCTTTCATACCTTAACTAAGAAATCCTTAAACTACCTTAGGTAAGTACTTATTCATTAACATGTTTTTTAACATAAGCCATTATATTAATTCATTCATTAAGAGACATTCAACATTTAAGTACATTCAAATAAATGTCTTGGAGAAGACCTAGGGATTCGCGCAGTAACATCGTCAAAGCCTAATCGTGCAATTTCAAGATAGCGTCACATACATCCACCTAAATTCCATTGAACTTCTCCAATACTAGTAGGTATCCCACATGTTGAGAATGGGCAATAACAAACATAGACCATACTAGTTATGCATGAAATTCTGAGTCATGCACCTACTTCGATAGAGGTTGTTCTACTGCCAATGGTAGAACTAGGACACATCCCATGTAGGCACATGGTTAAGTAATATCAAGAGTTTCTTTTTCTATAATGTCATCTTAGTTAGAGCAACTCGCTCGGTGATAGCCTTTGTTGTCAGCGAGTATTTCAATAAAAGAATACATGAAGAGGTTCTATATCTATTTTACAACCTAATCAAATTACACCTTACCAAAGAGGGTCCACTAAGGATACCTACAATTGTCAAGAGAATAACTCAATGACTTTCCTAAGGATGATTTCATGTCGTTCCAACCAATAAACCCTAAGTCCACCATTCACACAAGAAGGATACCATTGGGGCTTTAAACTTCAAGGATATCATAACCTTCCATCTAGGTTGAAGGTTGCACATAAAGGACCTTATTAACAATTTTGAAGGTCACATGTCAATCACAAAGACAAGAATAAGAAGCTTTAGCATACCAAGTCAAGAAATCATATTCACATTTTACATATATCAAGTAAGGAACACAATTCTACCAAAATAAGACACACACATACCTCGCTATACCACATATAACATACCATTCAAGAAGCATATAGGACAACTAGAGATACATGCATGTCACCCTACATACCTCTATAGAATCATCAGTATAAACCATCACAAGTCTCATATAATCTATCAAGAATCACCATACTTCAACTTCAACTAATAAACATAGTGACTTAACTATAACCTACTAGAAACACATATATTATCAACTAGAAGAATTCAGGCTTTGACTACACATAGCAAATAAGTCATAAAGACACTAACATCACTCACATAAACATGTTATAACATGATAATATCATAATACATAAAGTAATGCCAACGAGGCCACATTTTCAGAATTCATAAAGTAATGCCAACGAGGCCACAAAATTCTCAAGTATAGCACATAAGCATTGCCGCCATAAGTGGACCATTCAAAAAATGATCTGTCACATCCAGGAAAATCCCCAAGACGTAAATGGTATCGTCGTCCTCTTTGAGGACTAAGTGAAGATTATTAGCTTACATCATTACATTCACATATGAAATTTAGCGGAAATTTAGAACTTTTCATTACATCTACTAGGAGGTTTACATAGACCTCTACATACATCCATACATACATATATATATATATATATATATAAGCACACATATATTAGCTCCATTAGCTAGATAGTGATATAGCCCTTGGAAAGTATGGGCTTACCCTACTTGGATGAATAAAAGATCCAAGTTTTCTTCAAGTCGTCTTATAAAGCACTTTAACGACCGAAACCAAAAAATATTGGGGAAAAGGACAAAATGGGGTTAGTACGCCATTTGTACTAAGTATGAGACCATATGTAGACATACTTCTAAATCACGATAAGAAAATATGGACATTTTATTAAAGGTATGCAATTTACTTTGAAAACACATATGCATAAACAACAAGACCATACCAAATCAATAATACATATTCATGAAGTCATAGGCATGTATATTACTAGACCAACAACATCAAAACTAGTCAAGTCAACATACATAGACTTTAATTGAACACATAATCAAGTAACTCTATCATCAAGTCGTAATAGCGGCAAGCATGAACAAGATTACATTTCAACATAACTAAAGCAAGACAATTACCCATGAACCCTAATCATGTCAACAAGTGCAATGACTAAGCAAAGCCCCATAACCTTACTCAATCAAATAACCCAACAACAACCATGACTAACATCCTACTTCCCAAAATATAGCATTTGAGAGTACCTAACATCCTATTTTAACCATATAGACCAATGCATATTCAAAAGTGACACCAATCAACATATAGTATCAACAATGTGCAGGATCATCATATACATGTCATATAGCATTATAAGCATTTCCATAAATAAGAACATCCACCTAAGACTCCCTTCAAGTCTAACTAGTGCAATGTTTAGGTAGAGTCCCATACCCTTACCTATACTAAGCTAAACCCCTTAAATCATCTTAGTTAGAGTTCAATCCTTTAGTTCATTTTACCTTTTGGGAACATATTGCCCTAACTGACATAGACCACATGAGATAATGTGAATCCGGTGTCATGGAACCCTACGCTGAAAGAAGGCGGACTACTTGTCAAGGTAGTACCAAAACATGAACATAGCAACTACGTGGATCCACTAGCTAGTATTCCTAAAGGGGAAGCATAGTTCAAGAACTAGGAGATATCGTTGGGATCCTCTTTATGCTACAGGCATTATAGTCTCCAATCTCATGAGTACATTAGTGATCCTACCTTCCCTATGTGGGAAGGTACACTCTTCACTATAGTTCACTCGATGGTAAGCTAGAGTCCCTCTTTGAAATTTCTTTAATGCCTTTATTAATCATCATAGCTTATTGTAGGTCAAAGGGTCTAAGACTTGGATAAAATCATCATCATCATAGCTCAATAAGAATTGAAGGAGTATTGTACTTTCGTTACAATTCATATAGGTGATGTTAACACATTAAAATTCTCATATTATGATAAGGCCCATTGGTAAATCATTCACCATCCTTATAACTTTTACATCTTAAGCCAACACCAAACAGATCATAGTCAAAACATTTCAATTTAAAATCATATCATCCTATAAATCCAAATACAAGTAATACTCCAATACAACATCATTACTTAATTACAATTAACCATAATTTGAAGTAAAGGATAGGGGATACAAGACGTACCAAGTCTCTATCATTATTCATCATCAAGGTGTTACTACAAACCCTCAATTCAACCCAATTTGGAATACATCATCATAAGTCAATAACAAACATGATAACAAGGATAGAAGAATGACTACATCACATTTCAATACTAGATCAAAGCTTAAGACAAGATACTCAGGTCAATTCACAACATATTTCATAGCCTAGATCATCTTCTCAAGAAATAGCATGAAAGACTACAAATCACCCTAATTCATTAATGATTTATGTAAAAACATCATTTAGTAGTAATTTAACCAATAATCAAGTCAATTGAACCATTACAATCTAACTCATATCATGATCAAAATGTATGGTTAAGGGATAAGGTCATCTTCTACAACCTAGACAAAACCATCAACATATATAATAATTAGATTAGAGTAAATGTTAATCCATTCATAATATCCAAAATAAATCATAATAAATCAATTCATAAGATCACTTTCGTATTGGATGAAAACAGAAAACTCATGTTTTTTGAAATCAATTTCATGGAACCCTTTGAGGAAAGAGGTCTCAAAGGTGAATTAGATCCCATAACTTGTTAATTAATGAATATTATTGGAGAAATTTGTCCCTTCACAGTTCTCAAACCCTCCCTGTCTTAGCCTTCAATGGTGTTTCCCACTGGAGAGAGTAAGAAGAGAGACGGAAGAGAGTTTTGTTTTGTGAGTTGTGATTAGTCTAATGGGGTTGGGGTCTTTATATGAGATGTTAATTAACTTAATTATGCTTATCTAAACCCCTAATTAATTAATTAATCCGCTATTTAATTGAGTTATCCCAACTAAAAACGAGCAGCAAATATAGGTCATTCACTCACGAGACCCCTTCCACCGCTCGTGTGTCAATCAACGAACCAACCCTCCTTCGTGCTGCACATCCGTCGATGAGTTCAGAGAGTTTGAAAAAGAGACCCTCTAATGATTTGTCTATGTTTTGGTCAATGAATTGCATCGACTCCCCGTCGATCAACGCACGCTCCGTCGTTTGCCTCTGTAGGTGAACACTACCCAGGTAGTCATGACTCTGAAATGCAAGGGTCCTCCTCAAGGGCCCTTGGTTGGTCTTTCAGGAGTCGTACACGGACGTCTCGACCATGGATCAACTTAAACACATGTTATACACCCTTTCACAAAATTTCATGAATTTCCAACTCCTTAAAGCAAGTTAAATAGGCTAAGGAACGCTAGTGGCTTTTTGAATTAGTTTTCGAACGTCATGAACATTCGCGACGTTTTGGTTTCTAGACTTCTTAAAGGACTTATAATCATTAAAATTGAACTTAAAACGATGTCCGCACCTTAGGATACTTATGTTAGGCTTTAGAACACGTCTTGTATTTTTTTGACGTGTTACATTATCCCCACGTTAGGAACATTTGTCCCAAATGAAACTAAATCTTTTGAAGGAAGGAATAGACTTAAGACTAGAATCCTAACCAACAAAAATATATAAAAATATCAACCATATCAATTACACGAGGTAACACAAAACTTCAATTACCAAAAATAAGGCTCAAAATCACATTATGAGTAATATTCTTCTCACAACAACAAGATCTCAACATAGCATTTATGCGTCATTATGCAAAAATTCCACTTACAAAAATTCTAAATATCATATCATAAAGGCTCATCATATCAAAATGCACAACACGACATCAAAGCAAGCAAAATTGCAAATTTCAAATCCAAATGCACAATTTCACTGTAATGCCTTACTGTAACAATATAAAAAATGCACATTTTGCAACACTTCACCAAAAATCAAGAAACTTCAATTCTTAGTCAATATTTTTATTTTTAGTAAGAAATACTAACCATATTTATCAAATAGATGAGCGTAACGGGACTTCATGTCGGTGTCGGCCTTCAATGTTGCACCCTCAACTAGGTGATTCTTCCATAACACCTTTAAGGAAGACACCTCTTTATTAATTAATTTCTTTACTTTCCTATCAAGAATTTGAACTGGAATTTCCTCATAAGAGATGTTATCTTTCACACCAAGAACCTCAATAGGAAGAATAGACTCAGGGTCACCGATGCACTTCGAAAGCATGGAAACATGGAAAACCGAATGAACCAAAGCCAATTAAATAGAAAGTTTAAATTCATAAAACCTTTCCAACCCTTTGCAATATTTTATAGGTACCCGCATAACGAGGACTCAACCTACCTGTCTTGCGAAATCTAACCACCCCTTTCATAAGGAGAAATTTTCAAATACACCTTATCTCCTTCTTAAAACTCTAAATCATTTCTCCTATTATCGGCATAAGACTTTTGCCGACTATAGGCCGTTTGAAAGCGATTTCTTATAATATGAACATTCTCCAAAGTCTTATAAATCAAATTGGGACCAAGAAGCTAAGGCTCACCCACTTCAAACCATCCAATAGTATCCCTATGTATATCTTCAAAGGTTTGAATAGTGCACTACGCTTGACCAACTGTTTGGGTATGAAAAGCGGTACTTAACTTTACCTTAGTACCCAACCCTTCTTGGAATGACCTCCAAAACCTAGATGTAAATTGTGAACCCCTATCTTATATGATGGATAACTGAATACCATGGCAACACATAATTTCATCTATGAAGATCCTTGCATAATCTTCTGCCGAATAAGTAGATTTGATGGGAATAAAATGAGCGGACTTGGTCAACCTAGCCTCAATCACCCGTATAGAGTCATATTGATTTTTAGTCTGACGCAACCCTACAACAAAATCCATATTGATGTCTTTCCACTTCCAAGTAAGAACTTGGATTTCTTGTAGAAAGCCACCCGACTTTTGATGCTTGGTTTTCACTTGTTGGCAATTTGGACACTAAGCAACAAATTCCGCTATATCCCTCCTAAAACCTTCCCATCAAAATACTTCCATAAGGTCACGATACTTCTTCGTGGAACACGGATGAATGGAGTAACGGGACCCATGAGATTCCTCAAGAATCTGACTTCCCAAACCATCTATATTGGGAACACATAACATCCCTTTGTACCTCAAGACACTATCCCCCGTAAAGATAATGAATCATTGAGTTTACGAAGAACCGATTCCTTTAACTCCTTCAATGTTTGATCAAGGTTTTGTTTAGAATTTACCTCAATAAACTAAGACCACTCAGAGTTATGACTTACCACCACACCAACTATGTGGGAATCTTCAATCCGAACCCCTAAACGAGCCAACCTATGAACATCTTTTACTAGGTTTCTTTTGGCTTCCTCAACATGGGACACACTTCCCATGGACAAACGACTCAAAGCATCCGCTACCACGTTGGTCTTAACGGGATGATAGATAACACTAATGTCATAGTATTTCAACAAATATAACCATCTCCTTTGCCGGAGATCTAAATCTTCTTGTGTGAATACGTATTGAAGACATTTATGGTTCGTATACATATCCACCTGAACCTCATACAAGTAATGTCTACAAATCTTCAAAGCAAATACCACATCTAATTCAAGGTCATGAGTCGTATAATTTATCTCATGCACCTTATGTAGCCTAGAGGAATAGGCTATAACCTTCCCATGTTGCATGAGAACATACCCCAAACGAACTCGGGATGCATCACAACATACCACAAAACCCTTTGTACCCTCTGGTAGGGTCAATACCGGAGCGGAAGTAAGTCTATACTTCAACATTTGGAAGCTCTTCTCACATGCCTCCGACCACTCAAACTTCTTACTCTTTTGGGTCAAAGTAGTCAAGGGAGATGAAATGGATGCAAAACCATCCACAAACCTCTGATATAACCCGCTATACCCAAGAAACCCCTAATCTCTGTTGGAGTCAACGGTCTTGGAAAATTGTTAACCGCCTCGGTTTTCCTTAGGTCAACCTCAACTCCCTCACTTGAGATGACATGACCAAGAAACGCCACCAACCTCAACTAAAACATACACTTGCTATACTTGGCAAATAATGGTTCTTCTTAAGCCCTTGTAACACCACCCTTAAATGGTTCATGTGATCACCCTCATTTTTTGAACAAGATGTTGCCAATGAAAACAATAAAAAATGAATCTTGGTATTTTGAGACACTCTAGTCATTAGATCCATAAATGCCACAGGGGCCTTTGTGAGACCAAAGGACATTAATAAGAACTCATAATGACCATATCTAGTTCGTAATTCCGTCTTTTGTATATCCTCACCTCTCACACTAAGTTGATGATACTCCGATATCAACTCAATCTTAGAAAAGTAGTTGGCCCCTTGGAGTTGATTAAACAAGTTGTTAATATGAGGTAGAGGATACTTGTTCTTAATAGTCACTTTATTGAGTTGGCGGTAATCAATGCATGTTCTAACTGACCCATCCTTCTTCTTCACAAATAAAATCGGAGCACCCCATTGAGAAATACTAGGTCGAACGAAACCCTTGTCTAGTAAATCCTTGGGTTGAGACTTTAACTATTTCAATTCGGCCGGAGCCATCCAATAAGGAGGAATTGAAATGGGATTTGTATCCGGTAACAAGTCGGTACAAAAATTGACTTCACGCTCGGGAGGAATACCGGGAAGATCATTAGGAAAGACCTACGAAAATTCCTTCACTATGGGGACAGACTAAATGGGAGGAATTTCACAGTCTAGATCTTGGACTGTTAATATATGGTATAAACACCCTTTAAAGATCACTTTACAAGCTTTTAAACAAGAGATGATATGACCTTTAGGAATAGAATTTCCCACCTTCCACTATAAAATGGGCTCATTTGGAAAGTTAAACTTCACCACCCTCGTTCTACAATATATAGAGGCAAAACAAGCATACAACCAATACATACCCAAAACAACATCAAAATCAAACATATCAAGTTCTACAGATCAACATAAGAAACTCTACCTTTTTGCAACAACCGACTCACCCACCGGGGTAGACACTAGAAAAAGTTCATGAAATATATTGGGCAAAATGTTATACTTTAGCTACTAGAGGAGTAACAAATGAAAAGGTAGCACCGGGGTCAAGTAAGGCATATACATCAATAAAAAAGACTTTCAACATACCGGTCACGACATGGGGAGAAGTCTCTTGCTCACCCCTAGAGTAGAGACCGTAGAATAGATTCTTCTTTGGAGCCTTATTAGAACTGCTAGCTTGAACTTGACCACTAACCATGTATTGACCCCTCACCTTTAGGCAATCCCTAACCTTGTGACAACGTTTACCATAACAATATTAATTATATATCCCCTTAAGACAATTACCGTAGTGCTTCTTGCCACACTTTCCAAAAGTTTGCTTTTCGGATGGTGAACTAGTACCCTTTCCCTCTTTTGTCTTAGGGTTAGACACCCCTATCATCACTAACCTTAGGGAACTTGGAAGTAATTTTATTAGACACCCTCTTCTTGAACCTAGGCTTGTCTTGAATTTCAAGCTTATTCTTAGAAGAACCATCCTAAAAGGATCTTTTCCTCATTGAATCGCTACTCGTCCTTTTAGCTCTTTCCTCTTCCACTTGTTGAGACTGATCCATGAGACGACCAATGGTCATATTGTCATGAATCATAGCCGAATGACACTCTTCTTGAAAGTAATCTGAAACTCCTATCACAAAGAGGTTCATTTCATCTCTAGGGTCGAAATCCAAAGAAGGAGCATATTTTGACAATTCAGTGAATTTTAAAGAGTATTAAAGAACACTCATACCTCCTTGGAGAAGGTTGATGAACTCCACCACATTGTCTTCCCTCTTTTTCCTAGTAAAGAATCTATCAAGAAATGCCTTCTTGAACACTTCCCAAGTCACCAGTCCACCCCTTAATGGCCTATTTTCCCTCCATTAGACATTCCAAGTTTGGGACACATATTTAAGTTGGTAAGTGGCTAACTCGTCCTTCTCACTAGTAGACAATACCAAAGCATAGAGAATTTGGTAGATCTCATCAATAAATTCATAGGGGTCTTTTTCAACCCTGGACCCATAGAAAGTAGGAGGATTCATCCTAGTTATGTATTTTAGACGAGAGGCCATAGTAGCAACTTGCTGATTTGCCCTTGGTACAACCTCCCGATTACGTTGAGTCGTCATGGCTTAAGCTGGAGTAGTAGCGCCTTGTGCTTTAGTAGTGATGGATTGGGCCATTCTTAAAAGAGCGCCCCTTATGTACTCATCATTCAAAGGAGGAGGATTCGCTGGAGCTTGGTCATCATTCACAACTTTCTCAAGAGGAGGAACTTTATCACCACGGGGAGGAACTACCGCATTGGCAATCTCTTCTTCAAGTCTTCATGCTGCATTCCTTTGAGTATTCATTTCCCTATGACCACAATAATAGGGTTATATGCAAATGCACATAGAGCTAACACATCCAAAGGCACGATATTGGACTTCCAAGAGAGTTAGAGTTTACTAAGCGTCACGTAGGTTCCTACCCATAAGTGTGGCGGGCTTCACAATTATGAATGCAAACTTACATAGACGTGGTTAAGAGAGACATTGACACAAAGATATTTGAACATCATGCTCTAATACCAAGTTTTTCACATCAAGGAAAATCCCCTAGACGTAACCGGCATCGTCATCCTCTTTGAGGACTAAGACTAGCCTCACAGCTTACATCATTACATTCATAGGTAAAATTTAGTTGAAATTTAAATGTTTTCATTACATCTACGCGGAGGTTTACATAGACCTCTACACACACAAAACAAACAAACAAACATACACACACACACACACAAAAACAAACAAACAAACATATATATACACACACACACACACACACACATGCACACACACACACACACACACACACAGGCACACACACACACATATATATATATATACATATATATATCAAGTATAAATAGACCCTTCTTATAGGAAGATTACTTAGTCTTCTTCTTCTATAACACAAAGATATATAAAATATAACATAGTCATCAAATTCTTTTAATCTTATAATGATCTAATAAAATAGTAAGAACTTAGGAATAATCCATACATCAAAGAAAGAACGCCTCACATGGGCTATAGAATATTTCATACTAAATGAAAAGGAAAGAACATAATGGTTTTAAATTCAAAACAACTCAATTAGCTAGATAGTGGCATAGCCTTCGAAAAGTGAAAACCTACCCTTCTTAGATGAATAAATGATCCAAGTCTTCTTCAAGTCATCTTCGAAATCACTTCAACGACCGAAACCTTAAAATATTTGGGAAAAGTATGCCACTTGTACTAAGTATGAGACCATATGAACACATACTTTAAAATCATGCTAAGAAAAAATGGACATTTCATTAAAGGTATGCAATTTACTTTGAAGACAGTTATGCATATTCAACAAGACTATACCAACTCAATAAGGCATATTCATGAAGTCATAGGCATGTATATTACTAAACCAACAACATAAAAACTAGTCAAGTCAACATACATAGACTATAATTGAACACATAGTCAAGTAACTCTATCATCAAGTCATAATAGCAACAATCATGAATAAAAGTACATTTCAACATAACCAAAGCAAGACAATTACCCATGAACCCTTATCAAGTCAACAAGTGCAATGACTAAGCAAATCCCTATAACCTTACTAAATCAAGTAACCCAACAAGAATCATGACTAACATCCTACTTCCTATAATATATCATTTGAGAGTACATATTATCCTACTTTAACCACAAAACCAAATCATATTCAAAAGTGACACCAATCAACATATAGTATCAACAATGTGAAAGTTCATTTTATACATCTCATACATCATTATAAGCATTTTCATACATAAGAATATCCTCCTAAGACTCCCTTCAAGGCTAACTAGTGCAATTTTTAGGTAGAGTCACATACCCCTACATAGACTAAGCTAAACCCCTTAAGTAATCTTAGTTAAAGTTCAATTCTTTAGTTCATTTCACCTTTTGGGAACATCTTTCCCTAATCCACATAGACCACATGAAATAATATTGAATTCGGTGTCATGGAACCCCACACCAAAAGAAGGTGGACTACTTGCCAAGGTTGTTCCAAAACATGAACATAGCAACTACGTGAATCCACTAGTTATCAACATAGTTCAAGAACTAGGAGATATATTTGGAACACTCTTTATGGTAAATGCATTATAGTCTCCAATCTAAAGCGTACATTAGTGATCCTACATTGCCTATGTGGGGAGGGACACTCCTCACTCTAGTTCATTTGATATGAAGCTAGAGTCCCTTTTTGAAATGTCTTTAATATCTTTGTTAATCATCATAGATTATAGTAGGCCATAGGTTTTAACCCTTGCATATCATCATCACCATACTATCTCAATAAGAATTGCGTGATTATTGTACTTCTATTACAATTCCTATAGGTGAGGACATTAACATTCTCATATCATGATAAGTCACATTGGTAAATCATTCACCAACCTTATAACATTTACATCTTAAGGCAACACCTCATAAATCATAGTAAAGACATCTCCATTAAAAATCATACCATCCTATCAATCTTAATACAAGGCATACTCCAACACAACAGCATGACTTAATCACAATTAACCATAATTTGAAGTAAAGGATAGGGGTTACAAGACGTACCAAGTCTCCTTTGTAGTTCATCATAAATGTATTACCACAAACCCTCAATTCAATCCAATTTGGGTATATATCTTCATAAGTCAATAACCAACAATTTAACAAGCCTAGAAGAATCACTACATCACAATTTAATACTAGATCAAAGTTTAAGAAAAGATACTTAGGTCAATTCACAACATATTTCATAACTTATATCATCTTCTCAAGAACTAACATGAAAGACTACAAATCATCCTAATTCATTCATGATTTGTGTAAAAACATCATTTTGTATTAGTTGAACCAATAACCAAGTCAACTGAACCAATACAATCTAATTCATATCAAGATCAAAATCTAGATAAGGGATAAAGGTCATCTTCTACAAACTAGACTAAACCACAAAGATATATCATAATTAGGTTATAATATATGTTAATACAATTATAATATCAAAAATAAATCAAAAATAAATCAATTCATAAAATCAATTTCGTATTGGATGAAACCCACTTGAAAACTCAATTTTTTTAAAATCAATTTCATGGAACCTTTGAGGAAAGAGGTGTCAAAGGTGAATTAGATCTCATACATTGTTAATTGATGATTATTGATGGAGAAATTCGTACCTTTTTAGCCCTCTAACCCTCCCCTATCTTGGTCTTCAATGGTGTTTTCCACTAAAGAGAGAATGAAGAGAGAAGGAAAAGAGTTTTGTTTTGTGAGTTGTGACTAGTGTAATGGGGTTGGGGTCTTTATATCGGGGATGTTAATTAACTTAATTAGGATTCCATAAACCCATAATTAAATAATTAATCCCCTACTTGATTAAGTTAACCAACTAAAAACCTGAAGCAAACATAGGTCACTCACCCACGAGACCCCGTCGACGCCTCGTGTGTCAATCGACGGGCCAACCCCTCTTCCGTGATGCACATCCGTCGATGAGTTAAGAGAGTGTGAAAAAGATCCCCTCCAATGAGTTGTATAAGTGTTGGTCGATGGATGGAAATGTCGCCCCATCGAATAACACACACTCAATCGTTTGCCTCCGTAGGTAAACATTGCCCAGGCAGTTTTGACACTAGAACGCAAGGGTCTTCCTCAAGGGCCCTTGGTTGGTCCTTGGGGAGTCGTACCCAAAAATTTCGAACATGGATCAACTTAAGCACATGTTACACACCCTTCCACCGTATTTCATGAATTTCTGACTCCTAAAAGCTAGTCAAATAGGCTAAGGCACGCTAGTACATCCTTGAACTAGTTTCGGAATGTCATGGACGTTCATGGAAATTTTTGTTTCTAGACTCCCTAAATGACTTATAATAAATAAAATTGACCTTAAAATAGTGTCTACACCTTAGGACACTCATGTTAGGCTTTATAACACGTCTTGGATTTTTTGGAAGTTTTACATCATCGTCATCATCTCAGAACTATAATACACAATATAGATAAAGTTAAGTCAAAATACAACCATTTAAATATCGCAACTCAAATACATAACAAAATCACCCAACACAATACTTGAAGGCCCTTACAAATGGCCATGATCACAAATATATTCCAATAATCACAATATACAATGAATTCAAGATAACACAACATAAATTTATCAAATTAGGACAGCCTAGTAACAATTCTAACATGATTCTTTCATGATTCAATAACCCTAGTCAAACTACACAAGAATTCATAAGCATAAAGACAAACAAATCACCCATAAAATAGTCAAAACTAGGGTTTCATGAATTGCATGAGCTCATAGAATTATTAGGTTAAAATAATCAAATTAACATCAATTCAATCAATATACAATTATTCAAAATGTTTTATGCAAGAACCAATGGATAGATTATAATTTAGAAAACTCATATTTTTAAAAGTCTTTGAAAACACTTTGAAGATTGGCTCCTTGAAGAAAAGAGATTCAAGGATGAATGTCATATCTTAATGATGCTAGACCACGAAAATTGAGAAGAATTGATGGAGAATACCACTCCCAAGATCCAATCTCCCTTCAAGCTTCAATGGTGTTGTAGAAAGTTCTTTAGAAGTTTTGTCTTTTCATTTTATAATGAATTCATCTAAGTGTCAATACTTACAAAACTATTTATAATACAAAAATAACCTTAATAAGTCGTGCAACTAAATTTAGTAATGATAGGTAAATGACCCTATTACCGATAGCCTTGGCCGATATGCTGTGGAATTGCAGGCCACAGTCGACAGCCACCTCACCCTATACCCCATCGCCGAACGATCAAACTGTCCTTCTGGTCCATAGTTTGCGTCAGATTCTTGAATTTTGGGATCTTAATCTCCCAAGCCTAAGTTTTGACCAATTCCCTCCTCCTATGGGCGTCGATTGCCATCCCTAGTTGAGGCAATTTTGGAGAACCTTGGTTCACACTTTACGTCCTCCTCAAGGACCTCTTGGTAGGTCCTTGGGGAGTTTTTCCTGGACGTTTCTAACCAGAATATGTTTGTATACATGTTTTGGATCCTTCACATCAATTTCATCAAAAACAAACACGTAAAACTAGCCGAAACACAGTAAGGCACACAAGTACATTTCAAGGCAAACCTTTCCAATATTAGGACATTCTTGGACGTTTGACCTCCATACTTCACGAAACATTTAAAACTACCTCCTAACGTCATATAACCCATTTTAAGAATTCAAAACTTTTATACGTAAGTGTTAGGATCTAGTTTCACCTAAATCATTTTAGAGGTGTTCCGGTCGCTTAGGATGTGTATTGCCTACCGAAAACTCAATAAAGTGAAAATTAGGAATAAGTATCCTTTTACTCGGATTGATTAATTGTTTAATCAACTCCAATGGGCAAATTAATGTTCCAAATTTCACTTGAGGTCAGGATATCACAAACTTATGGTGAGAGATGAAGATATGGTCACTATGGGTTTAAAGTGATGTCCTTTGGATTGAATAATGCCTCAGCGGCTTTTATGGACCTCATGAAGTGGGTATTTCAAAACAACCTGGATTATTTTGTGTTGTTTTTATTGATGATATCTTGGTGCATTAAAAAATGAGATTAATCATTGGGGCATTTGAGAGTGGTGTTATAAGTCTTGAAGGAACACAAACTATTTGTCAAGTGTAGCATGTGTGATTTTTGGTTAAGGAAGGTGGTGTTTCATGGTCATATCATCTCTAGTGAAGGTGTACAGGTTGATCCAAATAAAATCAAGGAAGTTAGAAATTAGCCTAGACATTTTACTCCAATTGACATACAAAGTTTCTTGGGTGTAGCTGGGTACTATATGAGGTTTGTGGATTATTTTGCATCCATTGTATCTCCTTTGACTACCTTGACCCAAAAGAATGTGAAATTTGAGTGGTAGGAGTCATGTGGAAGAAACTTCCAAATCTAGAAAGATAGGCTTACCACTGCTCAGGTGTTTTCTTACCGAAGAGTACCAAGTGTTTTTTAGTATATGGTACTGCATCCCGAGTAGAATTGGGCTTCTACTTTATACAACACGGGAAGATTATCACGTATGCTTCTAGGCAACTCATGGTTCATAAAAAGAACTACCCAAGTCATAATCTTGAATTAGCGGCCGTAGTGTTTTCCTTGAAAATATGGAGGCACTACCTATATGGTGTTCATGATAATATGTATACCAACCAGAAGTGTCTTAAACATGTATTTACTAAAAAAAGTTAAAGCTATGACATCGAAGTTGGTTCGAATTGTTGAAAGATTACGACATGAGTGTTCTCTACCACCCCGGCAAAGCCAATGTGGTTGCGGATGCTCTAAGTCGTATGACTATAGGTAGTGTTTCTCATGTTTAAGAGGTAAAAAAAGACCTAGTGAAAGATTTCAATAGGTTATCTTGTTTTGGTGTTCGATTAGAAGATTCTCCAAATGGTGGTTTTATGGTCCATCATAACTTTAAATCGTCTTCGGTAGTTTAGGTGAAGTCTAAGAAAATCCTTGATCCATCATTTATGGAGTTAAAGGAGTTGGTTCTTATCAAGCTTAATGAGTCATTCTCGTTAGGGGGATGGTGTTTTGAGGTACCAAGAGAAGATGTTTGTGACCAATGTTGATAATTTGAGAAACTGGATCCTAGAGAAAGCTCATGGTTCTCGTTTTTCGAGTCATTCAGGTTCTAGGAAGATGTATCATGACCATAGAAAAGTATTTTGGGGAGGTTCCTAAAAAAAGGGACATAGATGAATTTGTGTCAAAGTGTCCAAATTGCCAACAAGTAAAAACCGAGCACAAAACGCAGGGTGGCTTACTTCAAGAAATGCAACTTCCTGCTTGGAAGTGGGAAGACATTAATATTGACTTCGTAGTGGGTTTGCCTCAGTCACGAAGGCAAAATGACTCCATATGGGTGGTTGTGGATAGGTTTATGAAATTTGTGTACTTTATCCCCATTAAGTCTACTTATTCAGCGGAAGAGTATGCAAAGACCTATACAAATGAGATTGTGTGTCTTCATGAGATCCCTCTATCGATTATTTTGGATAGAGCTTCTCAATTGTGGAGGTCATTCCAAAAAGGGTTAGGTACATAAGTGAAGTTCAGCGTTGCTTTTCATTCCCAAACGGATGGTCATGCAGAGCGGACTATTCAAACCTTTGAGGATATGTTTAGAGATTGTGTAATTAATTTCAAGGGAAGTTGGGATAAAAACCTTCCTTTGGTTGAGTTCTTTTATAACAACGGTTACCATGCGACTATATCTATGGCTCCATCTGAAGCCTTGTATGGTAGGAGATGTAGATTTCCAATTTGGGGGTTTGAAGTTAGCGAGTCATCACATTTTGGTCCCGAATTGATCTATAAAACTTTGGAGAAGGTTCATATCATAAGGAAACTATTTAAAACAGCCTACTGCCGGCAAAAGTCTTATGTCATCAATAGGAAAAGGGAATTAGAATTTGAAGAAGGTGATAAGGTGTATTTGAAAATTTCACCCATGAAAGGGGTGATGAGATTTGGCATGAAAGGAAAGTGAAGACTTCGTTATGTGGGTCCCTATAAAATTTTGCAAGGAGCTGGCAAGGTTCCATATGAGTTGAGACTATCTAGTGATCTAGCTTTGCTTCATTTCGAATTCCATGTCTCTATGCATAAGAAGTGCATTGGTGACCCCGAGCCGATTCTTCCTATTGAACATATAAGTGTGGATGAGAATATCTCCTACGAAGCAGTTTCGGTTGAAATCCTTGACCGAAATGTGAACGAGTTGAGAAACAAATAGGTGGCTTCCATGAATGTGTTATGGAAGAACCACCTAATTGAAGAGCAACATGGGAGGCCGAGGCCTACATGAAGTTCTGTTGTAACTCCCTAAAATGAACAAAGGTGAATTAGAGCTTGATGATTGTTTCTTGAGTTAATTTTGTCATAAAATTAGTTACATTGATTTTCTTAGGCAGTGTGTGAAGCTTGGTTAAGTTTGGAGGTCAACCGTCCAAGAACGTCCATAATTTCAGAAGGTGTGCCTTAGAAAGTACTTGTGTATCTTTATGGGTTCGAGTGAGTTTTACATGTTCGTTTTAATCAAAATTGATGTGGGATGTTACTATGACCTATACGACTATGTTTAGGGGTTTAAAGTTTGGGTATGACCCCACCTAGGACCTACAAGGGCCCTAGAGAAGGGCCCAAGAAAAGGACCAAACTGCCTTGGCAGTGTCCACCAACAAGGGCAATCGACGGCCAGTGGTTCAACCAGCGGCCCGTCGACTTGCCTCTTCTATTAGACCTGAAGGTTTTGTTAGACACGATCCAAAATGAGATAAGTTTAAAACCATGAGACCCCACCAACGGTGCGTTGATGGACAAACGGTCCGTTGGTTAGGTATCGTCTCTGAGCCTGCCAAAAGTTGTCCTTTCTAATGAAGGTTTGGGGTGTTTGATAAATTCACCCCAAGTATTTTATGAACCAAGGAATTTATTTTTTAGGGTTATTAAAATATTTGAATGTGTTTTAAATCCTATGACCTAATTTTAGAGTCCTTTTCCTAAAACCCAAAACCCCTCCCTCTTAGAAGACTCTCTCAAGTATCCGTGGAAACAAGAAGTCAAGAAGGAACTAGGAGGGCTGTTGGTGGGCTTTGGTTAATCAAAAATCATTGGGGTATATCTTATATAAGGTATGACATCCAGCCTTGAACTCTCTTTCATTCAAGGATCCCCTTTTCTATAAGATTTCAAAAAGTGTTTTCAACCCTAGTTTCTTCTATCTTCAACTATAAATATGGTACTGCATGAAAACGTTTCTAATGATTCAAATATAATGTTTATAAGATTAGTTGGTGATTTTAATGCTAAAACTACAATGATATCATTATAAATCTTTTCATCAAATTTTGGCTTATGAAATGGGATAAATGAGCATGAATTGCTAGTCTTTGAGCTTTGGTTTCATATGGTTGATATTGTTGTTTAGCTACTGCCCAAAGGGCTATATTGTGATGACATATTTATTAAAATGTTATTGGTGATGAATTCTTGGATTAAAAAGTTGGTTGTGTTGTTTAACCTTAATTTTAAAATGCTCTTGAGTGGTATGATCCACCTTCTTGGTGGCAGTGTTTACTTGAATGGTATGAATGTGAAGTTACTTGTTAATTGTGTATGAGGCCATGAAGGCTTGTTAAGTAAGGTAAGATTTATTCTTGTTATTTTGTTTCATGAAGCTTGTTATGAGAAGTATGCTAAGGATTATGTCTAAATGAATTATATGATTTTGTGAAGCATGTAAAGTCTGTGATGTGATGAATGAAGGTCTAAGATTGTATAGAAGTTAAATGTAAATGAAATGATGTTTATGTGCAAGGTGTGCTCACATGTACACACACACTCACAGTTGAATGAACGAATGAAGCTAAGTTAAGTTAAAAGAGGATTTTGGATGAACACTCTTCGTGATTTTAAAATGAAGTGTTTAGTAGAAACCCAACTACATCCTAAGAGCTTTCTATGATAGGTTGGAGGATGCATTCCCTTCGGGAGTTGAGATGTGGTGTTCACTAGTGATCCTTAACCTATAGTTTATAATGTTGAGAATCCGTCAAAGTTATGCCTAGCACCGAGAGGATATGAACAAGAGGTTTTTACACTTCATGAGTTGAGATGTTGTATTCCAATGTACCACTTGAGATGAGTACTCCTCATTAGTAGAGAATGAGTTCCTAAGTATCAATCTCTTTATCCATTAACTATGCTCCAGCATAGGTGTAGCTATTGGGCAAGCCATGTAAAATCTAAGAGTACGACCTTATGTAACATTCCAGAAAATTTACTTGTCTAGTGAAGGATATATAAGGTTTTAAGAATATGTATTGGGTCACATAGGCATTCAATTCGCAGTATTGAGTAATATTGGGCATGTTAGAAAATATTGGCTTAACGATGTTAGCAAATTTCAAAGTATTAAGATATAATTTGATGTTCAAATGCTCCAATAGAAGCTTGTTTAGGAATTGTACCTGAAAAGAAGACCCTAAGCTAAAATTTTTGATTTCATAGCTTACACACATTAGGTACGAGGCATCGAAGTGTAAAGACTAGGTACCGTGGCACATGATCATTTAAAATGATCATGTAGATTATGCAGTGCATAAGGACATAGTGACGATCCTTGGGACAAGAAGTTGACGGGAAGTTAACAAGAAGTGTGCAGCAGCACATGTGCAAGCATATGTGCTAACAGCCAAGAGACCAAGCGCCAAGCCCAACCGAATTCGGTTAGGGCGGTTAGGGGGCAGGCACGTGCACATGTAAAGCCATGTGGGGCCTAGATTCCTAACCAACTTACCTAACTATTTTACTAACCTAGTAGTAACTAAAATAAACTAACTAGTGTACCCGAAATCCTAAAATATAACTGGCTGACACTAGCCAGGTAACTAACTAAAGAAACATCCTAGTACCTAACCTAGGATGGTCCAAAGAGGGTGGGTATGGTCCTAGTGACTTAGGGGTACTTGATTAATTGTCCTAGGTCACTTAATTAATTAAATTACCAACTTAATTAATTAATTTAAATTCCTAGTCCAAGCCGAAACCCTTAGAAAATTTTCAGAATTTGGCTAGGTCAAATGCTCGCCTATTTTTAGTCAATTTAGGAGGGGCATTTTGGTAATTAGCTAATTGATTATTTAATTAAGTTAATTAGCCTAAGTTGTATTAGTCAATATTCAGTTCCTTTGACTTATACTCACGTTTAACTAGGTAAGAAACCTCACGACTCAAAAACAGTAACAAACGTAAGAAAAACAGTGAACAATTCTCCTTAGGTGATTTCAAGGAAGTTCTTCCAGATATTTCTTGCAAAGAATGGGGTGATCTTCGTAGATTAATTTCTACAGTAAGGTATGGGTTGTCTCTCTTGGATTCCTTTCTCCAAGAGACTTTTCAAACGTTTTTAAATTCAAGAAAATCAAAACTAGGGTTGTTCCCAATGAATTGAATGTTCATCTCCCTAGCTCTCCCTACTTCGGATTTGAGTAGTATGTATAATGCAAATCTCGAGCATGTTGTTGGTACGTGGTGCTAACTGATCATTATGTATAGTTTTCTATGAATTAATAATGCCGAATGAGACCTATAAGCTAGATCCATATGATTAGAGTATTATTTACATGAGATAAGAATGTTGTAATGCCCAATTATGTTTGAGAAGCTAAAATTGTTAAAAGTTAGATTGCTTAAAATGATGAGATTACTATAGTATATACATGAGGTTAATTGACTTAGCTAAAGATATTCTCATGACCACTGATTAGTGAAAGTTTGGTTTATGCCAATAAATTTGCTTACAATATTATTTCCAAAATATGTAGTAGAGTTGGCCATTGACAAAGCTATACCAATCATATATGGCCAATCTAAATTATGATGTTCTGGTAAGACCTAATACATATTAAAGATTGACTTGACAAGCTGTAACTAAATGAAATCAATTTCATACCCTTATGCAAATTATTGGGACAAGTCCCAACATAACCTATATAAATGAACTTGTGAACATAGTAGGACATTCAATAAGTCTTTGCAACTTTCATAAAGAATGGTACAAGACTACCAAATAATGTTGAACAAGATAAGGTGAGCAATGAAATAATATAAAAGCTTATGAGTCATAAAATTGACCAAGAATGGGGTGTTAAGGAAAGTGAGGCAATTCTCACTTGCACCTAAACTATTATGTTAAAGATACTCACATAAGAGGGTGTTATAAATCGTGAGACAAGTCTCATTCACACCATAATGATAATTTAAGATTCAATTTTACATTCATCAAGTAAAGAAAGGGATGACAAGTCATCCATTTAGATAAGAATACCTTATACTCGAAGCAAGCTTCAATAATGTATGAGTCAACTCTAAAATTTTTAAAGTATGATAAATTGAGCAAAGCACTGATTGACTAGAAATGTGTTTGTGCAATCACATGTAAGCCTCATGAGATAAGACTACCAACAAGGTGGATAAATGTCTCCAAAATTTCCTAGTCTTTGAACTATGTTGCAAGCATAGGTTTCTAGCTAGTGGATCCACCTAAGAAAATTAGGAAATATTCAGTTTCACTTTGGCCGGTGAACCACCTCTTTTCAGTGTGGGGAAGACACTCGATTTAATGTTAGCTCACATGATCTATGTCGGTTAAATGCTAGTATTCAGTTTCACTTTAGCAGGTGAACCACTTATTTCAGTGTGGAGAAGACACTGGATTTCATGTTAGCTCACATGATCAGTATCAGCTTAATGTTAAAGATTTCATAAAGAAAGTAAGAAATAAAGAAGGAAAGGTAAGTATGTTCAAAGTGAACATGAGATCAAAGAAGAAGATATGTAAGTTCAAAGTGAACCAAGTAAGCAAAAGCATAAGTAAGTCAAATCACCAGTTTTTGATGAGAATGAAGTTTTAAGAGTTCTTAGCTTATGCCAATAAAGGGAGTAAAATATAATGGCTAATCAATGCCCCATAATCTTTATATCATACAAATGATCAAATAATGGGCATAGCCAATAATCTCTATACCATGCAAATGATAAAATAATGGGCATAGCCAATAATCTTTATATTATGTAAATGATCAAATAATAGGCAAAGGTTATAAATATTGTCTTATAAAGACTTCATGCCCAATTTAACAAGAATGGAAAGAATAACTTGTAAGAAGGGAGTCAAATCATTTCATAAGTCTTTTGGATTACTTACTTGATTCATTGTAAGAATGGGACTACAATGAATCATTGCACTTGTAAGTAAAACATAGGATCAAAGGAGATAATTGAACTACAAAACAACAAGAATAAAAGACTAAAAATAAACTAACTCTGGGGAGAGGAGCTCTCGGCCTAAGAGGGAGAAAAAATATAAAATTTTGCTCGAGTTGTTCTAAAATTATGTTCATGATCCCAAGGTCTTATGTTCATATAAAAAATGAGTTGTGTGCTTTAAATAAATGAAAATATGTCATATTCATAGTATGATTCATAAATAACTAATTAGGAAAGTCAAGTGACTTCACTTTCCAAAAATGACATGTTGCTATAGGAAGAGCTTTCCTTGATCATGCATAGTCCTTATGTGTTTATGTGTGTACACCCATACATAGTACAAGAGTGTACTAACCCATATACTATTACTATTTTTATAGGCACAGGTCCTTGAAGAAGATTGAAGATCGCTGGAAGCTGTTTGGATTAGTACCTCCAGACGTTGGTAGTTCCTCTTGAGTTCGAGGATGCCTACGATTTACATTCTAGCTTTAGTAGATTAGACATATCTAGTGGATGTTGTCCCTAGCGTTTCCTTCCAAACATTTGTTCAAGCTTTTATATTAAGTTCGATTTGGCAACTATTAATAATATTATGAATTCTTCATTTAAATTATTCAATCTATTCATAGATGGTTGTTTAGTTTGAGATATTAGTATATCACTCTTATGCAGAAATTATATGTAATGTAAGTACACTTTAGTAAGTTATGAATTTTTAAATTTTTCTGCTAATTTGAATTGTATGATTGTTATGAAAGCTAAGAAGAGGTTTGTCTGCGACCTCTGAGAGGTTAATGACGCCGGACTCATCTAGGGTCGAGGACCCAGGTGCGACACCTTACTCTAGGCAAGTGAGGATCCCTCATCCGATACGGGTTAATATCGGTGGTTGCAATTCTATATCTCATGGTATATGTCGGTTAAGCTAACCTCCCACAAAATAAATGAAAATTCCAAGTGTTCTAAAGGAGTGTACTACTTAGGGTAGGTAATGGAATAGGACGCTATTTATCCATATCACTAGGTAGGATTCCGAAAGGGGAGTCTTGGTGAGTCTTATGTGAATTGAATGAACTAAGTCCCCTAAAAGAGCATACTACTCAGGGTAGGTAGTGGATGGGACACTATCTATCCATTGCACTAAGTATACCTTCCGAAAGGGGAGTCTTGGTTCCAAGCGTTCTAAAAGAGTATCCTACTTAGGGTAGGTGATGGTATTGGATACCATTTACTCATCGCACTAAGTAGGCATTCCGAAAGGGAAGTCTTGGTGGGGTTTTTGGGTGTTCATCTAATGTCTTATCATTGAGTGGGGCTTGTTCTCTCGAGGTGAGTATGCCGAAAAAGGGGCAGTGTTGAGGATCGCTCTAGTGTGTATTGAAGGAGGCATATTCATACTTCCTTCATGTCTTACCTTCGTGATTCTTAGGATAATACTTAGTTAGGGAAACTCCTACGAAAATGAGTTCAGTTCCTCTTTGCTTGTCCTTGGAAGTTCACTCATTTAGAATTAGGGTAATTCACTGTAAAGGTCAAAATGAATTCAGTGTAATATTTTGAAAGTTTACTGTAAAGTGGTTTCTTTTGCTAATATTATATAAATTCTTCTCTAAGTGTTAAATGATGATTATGATGTTGTTTTACTTCTATATTCATGAGCGTTTCACTCAATTGGCATATTAATATGTTTTTACAAGAATGTCTCTTTTTGCATGTTTTTGCATATGCCATACATAGTACATTGTTTTATACTAACCAATAGTTTTTTATACCTTTTTATACATTGACATAAGAATACCTTATACTCGAAGCAAGCTTCAATAATGTATGAGTCAACTCTAATAGCTTTAAAGTATGATAAATTGAGCAAAGCACTGATTGACTAGAAATGAGTTTGTGCAATCACATGTAAGCCTCATGAGATAAGACTACCAACAAGGTGGATAAATGTCTCCAAAATCTTCTAGTCTTTGAACTATGTTGCAAGCATAGGTTTCTAGCTAGTGGATCCACCTAAGTAAATTAGGAAATATTCGGTTTCACTTTGGCCGGTGAACCACCACTTTTCAGTGTGGGGAAGACACTCGATTTAATGTTAGCTCACATGATCTATGTCGGTTAAATGCTAGTATTCAGTTTCACTTTAGCAGGTGAACCACCTATTTCAGTGTGGGGAAGACACTGGATTTCATGTTAGCTCACATGATTAATATCAGCTTAATGCTAAAGATTTCTTAAAGAATGTAGGAAATAAAGAAGGAAAGGTAAGTATGTTCAAAGTTAACATGAGATCAAAGAAGAAGATATGTAACTTCAAAGTGAACTAAGTAAGCAAAAGCATAAGTAAGTCATAGAATGAAGTTTTAAGAGTTATTAGGTTATGCCAATAAAGGGAGTAAAATATAATGGCTGATCAATGCCCCATAATCTTGATATCATACAAATGATCAAATAATGGGCATAGCCAATAATCTTTATACCATGCAAATGATAAAATAATGGGCATAGCCAATAATCTTTATATTATGTAAATGATAAAATAATAGGAAAAGGTTATAAATATTGTCTTATAAAGACTTCATGCCCAATTTAACAAGAATGGAAAGAATAACTTGTAAGAAGGGAGTCAAATCATTTCATTAGTCTTTTGGATTACTTACCTGATTCATTGTAAGAATGGGACTACAATGAACCATTGCACTTGTAAGTAAAACATAGGATCAAAGGAGATAATTGAACTACACAACAACAAGAATAAAAGACTAAAAATAAACTAAGTCTGGGGAGAGGAGCTCTCGGCCTAAGATGGAGAAAAAATATAAAATTTTGCTCGAGTTGTTCTAAAATTATGTTCATGATCCCAAGGTCTTATGTTCATATAAAAAATGAGTTTTGTGCTTTAAATAAATGAAAATATGTCATATTCATAGTATGATTCATAAATAACTAATTAGGAAAGTCAAGTGACTTCACTTTCCAAAAATGACATGTTGCTATAGGAAGAGCTTTCCTTGATCATGCATAGTTCTTATGTGTTTATGTGTGTACACCCATACATAGTAAAAGAGTGTACTAACCCATATACTATTACTATTTTTATAGGCACAGGTCCTTGAAGAAGATTGAAGATCGCTGGAAGCTGTTTGGATTAGTACCTTCAGACGTTGGTAGGTCCTCTTGAGTTCGAGGATGCCTACGATTTATATTCTAGCTTTAGTAGATTAGACATATCTAGTAAATGTTGTCCCTAGCGTTTCCTTCCAAACATTTGTTCAAGCTTTTATATTAAGTCCGATTTGGCAACTATTAATAATATTATGAATTCTTCATTTAAATTATTCAATCTATTCATAGATGGTTGTTTAGTTTGAGATATTAGTATATCACTCTTATGCAGAAATTATATGTAATGTAAGTACACTTTAGTAAGTTATGAATTTTTAAATTTTCTGCTAAATTGAATTGTATGATTGTTATGAAAGCTAAGAAGAGGTTTGTCTGCGACCTCTGAGAGGTTAATGACGCCGTACTCATCTAGGGTCGAGGACCCAGGTGCGACACCTTACTCTAGGCAAGTGAGGATCCCTCATCCGATACGGGTTAATATCGGTGATTGCAATTCTATATCTCATGGTATATGTCGGTAAAGCTAACCTCCCACAAAATAAATGAAAATTCCAAGTGTTCTAAAGGAATGTACTACTTAGGGTAGGTAATGGAATAGGATGCTATTTATCCATATCACTAGGTAGGATTCCGAAAGGGGAGTCTTGGTGAGTCTTATCTGAATTGAATGAACTAATTCCCCTAAAAGAGCATACTACTCAAGGTAGGTAGTGGATGGGACACTATCTATCCATTGCACTAAGTATACCTTCCGAAAGGGGAGTCTTGGTTCCAAGCCTTCTAAAAGAGTATCCTACTTAGGGTAGGTGATGGTATTGGATACCATTTACTCATCGCACTAAGTAGGCATTCCGAAAGGGAAGTCTTGGTGGGTTGTTTGGGTGTTCATCTAATGTCTTATCATTGAGTGGGGCTTGTTCTCACGAGGTGAGTATGCCGAAAAAGGGGCAGTGTTGAGGATCGCTCTGGTGTGTATTGAAGGAGGCATATTCATACTTCCTTCATGTCTTACCTTCGTGATTCTTAGGATAATACTTAGTTAGGGAAACTCCTATGAAAATGAGTTCACTTCCTCTTTGCTTGTCCTTGGAAGTTCACTCATTTAGAATTAGGGTAGTTCACTGTAAAGGTCAAAATGAATTCAGTGTAATATTTTGAAAGTTTACTGTAAAGTGGTTTCTTTTGCTAATATTATATAAATTCTTCTCTAAGTGTTAAATGATGATTATGATGTTGTTTTACTTCTATATTCATGAGCGTTTCACTCAATTGGCATATTAATATGTTTTTACAAGAATGTCTCTTTTTGCATGTTTTTGCATATGCCATACATAGTACAGTGTTTTATACTAACCTATACTTTTTTATTCTGTATAAGTATAGGCTTTGGATTCAAGGTTTATGTTTAGAAGGCAAGCTTGGGATATGATTCTCTCAAGACAATATATGTCCTCATATATTCGAGGGCATAGTTATTGATTAGTTTAGTTTTATATAAGTTCTTATTATATATTTCCTTCAAATGTAAAGGGTCGTGTCCCTATGTTATTTATGTCGTGTATATAAGTTGAATTGTGACTATGACATTTTCTAAGTATTTATTAAAAATTCCCTTATTTAATTATCATGAAAAGTTTTAAATCCACTTTTCATGTCTTATGTAATGAACGATAGTTAAAGGGCTTGTATAAGCTCCCAAAGGGTCAAGTAGTCCCGGTCATGACCCAAGGGTCCTCCCTAACTTCTAGAGGGTGCTTTCAGGTTGTGACAGACTTGGTATCATAGCATAAGGTTATGGGAAATAGTTTAGGGTCTAAAAGTCATACAAGCCACATCTAGTAGTATCTTGGTCATTGGTGTGAGTCGCGACACATCCATGAACAAGAGTCTATAGGAAGATAGATTTTCACTTCCTTCATTACTATTGAATCGTTCCATAGAACTTAACTCCATAAGGATTCTCTCTCTTATGTTCCCTTGTCCAGTGGTCTCTAGGTGTGATTTTATAGAATGGCAGATGTTTCGATGTTTGTGGGAGAGAAAAGGTGAATTTTTATGTTATGATGGTTTTTTAGCAAGAATTGTATATATGAAGGTATGTTTTGAAAAATGTGATGTGATGCCATTTATGGCTAGGTATGATTTATGATATTGGAAGTGTTGTGAAGAAAAACTTTGTGGTGATGTAGTTCTAAGCATGGTAAGAATAATAATGATTAAATAAAGTGTTTTTGAGAGCAAATGAGTTATCTTGTGATTAAGTCTAGTGATTGTAGAAATGCTTTAAGGTACAAATTTAACGAATGTTGAGAGGATGTGGAGATTTTGAAGGATTAGAGGGTAACCTTCTTGTGTGGTTAATGTTTTAATAGTTGTTTTGTGATTGTGGTGTAGGCTTACACTAAGGTGGAAATGTGGTAGAATACCTAGTATGGGAGTGTTGTTCAATGAGATTGACTTAAGTGTTGCCTAAGAGTTGAATAAGGTGGTGTTTAAGAAGGTTTGTCAGGGCTTGAATCCTAAAATAAAGTGTTATGCTTTACTTGTAAGGTTGATTTTAGTCTTGATGTGCACGAATTAAAAGTAGTGTGAGTTCCTACCTTGTGAGAGGCGTAATGGTTCTTTGAGGTATGAGACCATGAAGATGTCATTACCCTAGGTGGGGGAGAATGAGTTAGTAGAAAGGTAGTTGATATCCTCATCTTTCATTTTTGTTCTTATTCAAGCTTGAGACCAAATCCTTAGTTGTTTGGTATGATTAAGAGTCTTGCATAATAGTGTGATTTATCATGTGTTGTATATGAAGTTAGATGACTTAAGGTCTAATGCTAAAGAAGCAACTTAAAGATAAGTTTTGCATAATGAATAATAAATAGAATTGCATGTAATGTACTCAGTCCAATAGAATCCTCAAAGGTCACTAATTGGGAGTGGTAGTATGGGATGCTACTCTCACAATGCACTTAGTGAAACTTACCAAGTCTCATTGGAGTAAGTTAGTATGGTCTAGTCTTGCATATTGTTATACCTTCTTGTTAAAGTTGCTTGAGGTGTATTATTGAAATTTTAAACATGAGAAACAGTGAAGTTTTGAGTTCACTGTAAGTATATCAAAATTTTGAGAAAATTGCATTTTTCATGAATTATGGTTTCAAACTGTTTTGAAATGATTTTTATGAGAATTTTTAATGTTGGATAAGGTAGTTCCTCCATAAGTGAAGAAATGAAAGTTAGAGTTGAATTTGTGAAGTTTTACAAGTTTCTTGTGTACATTGATGCTCACTATGAAAATCTTCATTTTTGAAAGAAATTGCTTTGTCTTGAATTGTAGTAACGATGTGTGTAAAAGAGTTGTATATGAGTATGAATAATGTTGAAGAAGTTAGTTCCTCCATAAGTGAAGGATAAGAGAAGATTTTGAAATGTGAAAGTTTTGCTAAGTGCTTGTGTTGCCAAAGTGTTTAAAACTTTGAAATTTTGCCCTCGATAGTTGATGCCTTGACTATGATGCTTGAGATTTGATTTTTATGTGTTCTGTGATTCTAAGTGAGTCCTTGATTGTCTTAAAGTGTTTAGTGTCATTCGAGGATGAATGTTATTCCAAGTGGGTGAGAATGTAACGCCCTAAAACAAACTAAGGTGAACTAGAGCTTCATGATTCTTTATTTAGTTAATTTAGTTATAGTGAGTTTCATTGATGTTCTTAGGCAGTTTGTGAAGTTTGGTTATGTTTGGAAGTCAAAAATATCCTAGAACGTCCATAACGTTAGGAAGGTGGGCCTTAGAAAGTGCTTCTGTGTATTGATGTGTTTGAGTGAGATTTACATGTTCGTTTTAATCGAAATTGATGTGGGATGTTCCTAAGGCCTAGAAGATTGTGTTTAGGAGTTTAAAATTTGGGTACGGACCTACCTATGACCCACAAGGGGCCCTAGATAATGGCCCAAGGGAAGGACCCAAACTGCCTTGGCAGTGTCCACCAACGAGGGCAATCAACGACTAGTGGTTCAACCAACGGCCAGTGGTTCAACCAACAGCCCGTCGACTTGCCTCGTCGATTGGACCTGCCATTTTAGTTAGCCTGGCTACAAATGGAGACAAGTATCGACCTATCAAACCCTACCAACAGTCTGTTGATGGACAAACAGTCCGTTGGTTAGGTCTCGTCTGTGAGCCTGCCAAAAGTTGTCCTTTTGTGTGAAGGCTTTGGGTATTTGGTAAATTCACCCCAAGTCTTTTATGAACATAGGAAGTTATTTTTAGGTTTATTTAGATATCTTAATGTTTTTTAAACCCTAAGACATAATTTTAGACTCGTCTTCCTAAAACACAAAACCCCTCCCTCTTAGAAAACTCTCTCAAGTCACCATGGAAACTAGAAGTGAAAAAGGAACTAGGAGGGATTTTCTCTTTTCTAAAAGATTTCAAAAAGAGTTTTCAACCCTAGTTTCTTCTATCTTAAACTCTAAATATGGTCTTGCATGAAAACATTTATAGTGATTCAAATATAATGTTTCTAAGGTTAGTTGGTGAGTTTAATGCTAAAACTACAACCAAAACATGATAAAGTTTTTCATCAAATTGTGGCTTAAGAAATGGGTTAAATGAGCATGAATTGGTAGTCTTTGAGCTTCGGTTTCTTATGGTTTATATTGTTGTTTAGCTACTGCCCAAAGGGATATATTGTGATTAAATATTAAGTAAAATGTTATAGGTGATGAAAGATTGGATTAAAGGGTAAGTTGGTTGTGTTGTTGAACTTTAATTTTGAAATGCTCTTGAGTGGTATGATCGACCTTCTTGGTGACGGTGTTTGCATGAATGGTATGAATGTGAAGTTACTTGTTTATTGTGAATGAGTCCATGAAGGCTTGTTATGTGAAGTAAGATGATACTAATGTTATTCTTGTTAAATGTGCCTTATGAAGCTATAATGTGAAGCAGGCTAGAGAGTATGCTTAAATGAAGTTATTCTTGTTAATTTGTTTTATGAATATCCTTATGAGAAGTATACTAAGGATTATGTCATAATGAATTATATGATTTTTTGAAGCATGTAAAGTGTGTGATGTGATGAATGAAGGTCTAAGATTTTATAGAAGTCAAATATAAATTAAACGATGTTTATGTGCAAGGTGTGCTCATATATACACACGCACTCACACATGAACGAATGAATGAAGCTAAGTAAAATCAAAAGAGGAGTTTTGGGCTCAATAGTTTTTGTGAGTCAAGATGAAGTGTTTAGTAGCAACCCTACTACATCCTAATATCTTTCTAAGATAGGTTGGAGGATGGATGTCCTATCGTTAGTTTAGATGTGGTGTTCAGTAGTTATCCTTAACCTATAGTTTATAATGTTTAGAATCCGTGGGAAGTTATGCCTAGCACCGAGAGGATATGAAGAAGAGGTGGTTACACTTTGTAAGTTGAGATACTGTATTCCAATGTTCCTCTTGAGATGAGTACGCCTTGTTACTAGAGAATGATTTACTTAGTAGCAATCTCCTTATCCCTTAACTATGTGCCTTCATAGGTGTAGCTGGTGGGCAAGCCATGTAAAAGCTAAGAGAACAACCTTACTCTAGGCATGTGAGGATCCCTTATCCTATATGGGTTACTATCGGGATTGAATGTCATGTCTAGCTCTCATGGTATATGTCGATTAAGCTAACCTCCCACAAAAGAAATTAAAATGCTAAGTCTGGTAAAAGATTGTACTGCTTAGGGTAAGTAGTGGAGTGAGACGCTATTTTTTCTTGTCACTAGGTAGGCATTCCGAAAGGAGAATCTTAGTGAGCCTTATGTGAATTAAATGAACTAAGTCTCACAAATGAATGTACAACTTAGGGTAAGTAGTTGAATGGGACGTTATCAATCCATTTTAAGTAGACCTTCCGAAAGGGGAGTCTTGGTGCCAAGTCTTCTAAAAGAGTGTCCTACATAGGGTAGGTGGTGGTATGGGACGACATCTACTCATTGCACTAAGGCATTCCGAAAGGGAAGTCCTGGTGGGTTGTTTGGGTGTTGTACTAATGTCTTGTCATTGAGTGCGGGCTTGTTCTCCCGAGTTGAGTAAGTCAAAATGGGGTAGTCTTGAGGATATCTTTGTTGTGTATTGGAGGAGGCATATGCGTACTTCATGTCTTAACTTGGTGAGTTTTACGATATTCTGTAGTTAGGGAAACTCCTTTGGAAATGAGTTCACTTCCTCTTTGCTTGGCCTTGGAAGTTCACTCCTTTAGAATTAGGTGTAACACTTCAAAAATCCAAGACGATCCTTAAAACCTAACATAGGTACCATGGGGTCTAAACACTTTTTTAAGTCCTATATTAATGAATATAAGACATTTAGAAAACTAGTGTTAAGGTGTACTAGCGTGCCTTTCGCTATTTGACTAGCTTTTAGGAGTCGTAAATCCATGAAATTAGGTGGAAGGGTGTATAACAACTGTTGAAGATAGTTTTTGTTCAAAACATCCGAGTATGACTCCCCAAGGACCAACCAAGGGCCCTTGAGGAAAACCCTAGGACATAGGAGGCAACACTGCCTAGGCAGTGTGCAACCACGAGAGGGCAACGACGGCTCGTGTGTGGATCAATGGGGCATTGATGCCAACCGTCGTCTCAAACTTAGCCAAAATTTTGAAGTCCCTCAGATGCACAGTCTTTGAAATCAGTGACGGTTGTGCAGTACGAAAGGGCACAGTGACTGTTGACGCACACACGGCCCGTTGTTCGGGGTCTCGTCTGTGAGGGTCGAGTTTCCTACACAATTTAAGTTAGTTTCATTTAATTAGTTAGGGGGTTAAGTGATTAATTAGGGTTTTAAGGGAATAAAATTAAATTGATTAAGCCCCAATATAAAGACCCCAACCCTCATTAATCTAAACAAAACTCACAAAATAAACTCTCTTCCTTCTCTCTTCTTTCTCCTATATTTGAAGACATCATTGAAGAAAAGCTAGGGGGAGATTTTGGGGGCTGGAAAGGGAAGATTTCACCATCAAATCTTCATCAAATGTTGAGGTGGTATTCCATACTAGTTCTTGGGAAGTGATCTAGGTTATGAGAATTGACCTAATTATCTTGTCTTAAGCTCTGTGTTAGTATTGAATTATTATGTAGTGGCTCTTTCAGACTTATTATCATTTTGGTTATTCAATTATGTTGATGTATAACAATGTGCCTTATTATGAAGTGATATGTAATGTGTTAACCTCAACTATATGAATTGTGATGAAAGAATTTATACTCATACAATTCTTATTGAGCTAGTAATGATGATGATTATACACGGTGTAGACCCTATGACTTAAACTAAGATATGATTGATAATTAAAGGCTTAAAGACATTCCAGAAAGGGACTCTAGCTTAGCACCGAGTGAACTAGATTGAGGAGTGTCCCTTCCCACATAGGAAAGGTAGGATAACTCAATTATTCTTGAGATTGGAAAGCATAATGCATAAAGAATTAAGAGGGTCCTAACTATATCTCTTAGTTCTTGAACTATGTTACCCCCATAGGAGTACTACCTAGTGGATCCACGTAGCTTCTATGCTTTATGTTTTGGGTACTACCTTGGCAAGTATTCCGCCTTCTTTCGGTGTAGGGTTTTATAACACTGGATTTCACACTAGCTCTTGTGGTCTATGTCGGTTAGGTCAAGATGTTCCCAAAACGTAAATTGAATTAAATGATTGAACTATAACGGGATAACCTAAGGGATTCTAGCTTAGTCTAGGTAGGGGTATGGGACTCTACCTAAGCATTGCACTAGTTAGCCTTGAGGGGAGTTTTAGGAGGATTTTCATATATATGTTTATGTTTTTATGATATATGATATGTATATAATGAACTTGCACATGGTTGATACTATATGTTGATTAGATCACTTATGAGTATTGTAAGACCCAGAAAATGATTTAGGTGAACTAGAGCCTAACATTTTTATATCTATGGCCTAAGGTCCTAAATAGGTCTCGTATATGGTATAGAGTAAATAGCTAAAGTATTAGGTGCATTGGAAGTGAAACGTCATGGGACGACCAAGACGTTCGATGACTAAGTCACCTAGGTGCCTCATATATGGTTCTATGTGTGTATATGCGATTCATGAGGTTTTAAGGTCCATAAATGAGTTATTATAGAATTTATTGGCAGTCTGTTGAGTTACATGGAGTTTGGAGGTAAAACGTCAAAGAATGTCCGTGACGTTCAAAAGATGTGCCTTGAAATGACCTTTGGTGTCTAGGCATGTTTCATCGAGTTTTATGTGTTTGTTTTGGATGAAATTTCAGTTGAGAGGTGTTAAAATCATCAAATATAATGTTTCGGTTTGAAACGTCCGGGAAAACAGCGACAAGGACAAACCATTTTTGTCATTGAGGAAGGATCCATCTTGCTGGCCAGAACTGCCCAAAGGTAGTCCACCTACGGATAGAGATCGACGGCCCGTGGCCTGGTCGACGCCCCGTAGGTAGTGGGAGTCATTTAGTCCTTATAATGGAGAGAAAATCTTCCATTTCCATGTCTTTGAACCCATCGACGAAGGCCAGGACGACCCGTAACAGGACCTACACCCCGTCGATGGGCTACCATCGATGGTCACTGTGGCCTGCGTGCTGTCTCACTATTAAGTTAGGGGTGATATTTTAATTCCACCCCACTTCTATATAAGAGTATTGGATGTATATTTGTAAGTGTTTAAAACTTCGAATATTTCATTCTTCCAAATCAAAACCCCAAAATCCGTTAAGAATTCCCAAAGACTCCATTGAAGTTCAAAATCAAGGAAGAGTTTGGTGTGACTTTATAAGTGGAAATTCTTCATCAAAGTGAATTATTAGATTCATCAAGGTACGACTTTTGATCCTTGAAACTCTTTTCATCAAGGAGCACAATTCTGAAGATGTTTTCTAAGTTTTCAAAGTTTAATTGTCCAATTTCATGATTCTACCATGGGTTTTTGCATCAATTGATTTCAAACGTATATTATGGATTGTATTGGTGTTATATTTATGATTTTAACCTAAATTACCTGTGAACCCACGAATTGGATGAACCCTTGTTTTTTACTATGTTGTGAGTTAGTTGATATTTGATTTAATGTCGATGAATTCTTAGGTAGTTTTATGTGGGCTATTCATTGATGTAATAATTGTAGTAAATTGATATATTGGTTTTATTAGATTGATGAATTTACATTGATTTGACATATTTATGTGACTATTTTAGTTTGTACCTAGAATTGTTGGTTATGGTCTTGGGTAAGGGTCTTGTGTTATCTAATTGAGTAATTTAACTTTTGATTGAAGTGTTGAGGATGATGTGGGGGTATGCTGCCATATTTAACTTAATTTGATGTTATTTATACTTTGATTTTATTGTGATTGGTATGATCCACATATGGTTGTTGTGTTACGTACTTTACTTGCAATTGATATGGCCTTGTCGGCGTTATTTTATGCAATATGATGATAATGGCCTTGTCGGCAATTATTCAAAGTAATATGACTAATTATGTAGTTTGATTATGCGAAGCACGACAATACGTGTCTACATGTCAAGTCATATGTGTATTCTTCTAATAATGTTGTCTTAGGGGATCATGTTAGACTATGACTTTCACCTTATATGTATAGTCTTAGGGTTCTTGGTTATTCCTACTTGATTATATGAGTATATATTGGTTACATTGATTATTTTATGATAGTATATAGTATGACTTGAGATGTTAGATCTGATCTTATGTGATTCTAGAATGACTTGCATTATAAGTTAAAAGTGAAGTATGTAGTGTCTTATCTTAGTTGAATTGTGTCCCTTGCTTGATGTATGTATGATTATGAATATATGATGTCTTTATTTAGGGTGTTAGAACTCTTAGTCTTGAATATGTGAATGGCATGTGACCTTAAATGAACTTAAGAGAGTCTTTTTTGTGAAATCCTTGACTTAGTAGTAATGTTAAGATTGTTGAAGTCGTCATAAGATTCTTGTTTCCATTTTGAGGTATCCCTAGTGGACCTTCTTTGGTAGGGTAAATGTGATTGAGTTATGAACTTTTTATGGAACCCTTTTATGTGAACCTAATGTGTGAATTACTCTATGAGAAAGAAGGCTAGCACTGAGTGAGTATGGTAAGGGCAAGTAGTCCTAGTTAAAGAATGAGAATAGATTACAATGTATGTCCTTCATATTTCTTAACAATGTGCCTACATGGGATGTGTCTAAGTTCTACCCTTGGAAAGTAGAACAACCTCAAGGGAGTAGGATAGAAATCCGGATTACATGTCTTGCTAGCATGGCCTATATCGGTTATTGCCTATTCTCATCATACGGAATACCTATTAGAATAAGAGAAGTTTATGAGGTTTAGGTGGTGGTATGGGATGCTATCTAGATATTGCACAATAGACTTTGAAGATGTTATATGCAGTTCCTAGGTCTTGTCTAAGACCATTACTTAAATGCCTGTGATGTATGAGTCTCTTAATGAACTAATGAACTAATGACTTATGTTAAAAAGTATATAAATGATTAAGTACCTAGTCTAAAGTGACTTAAGGATTCCTTAGCTAAAGTATGAAGAGAGCATAGGAGATAATCTCTTCATGTCTTATCTTTGGTAGTTTTGAGGATAAATGTAGTTAGGGAATATGTTGGTGTTGTGGTCATGATCTAAGCCTTGGGTAGTCTTAAGGACTATATAGGTAATCTTAAAGCGGTCAATCATGGATGTTATCTTCTTGATTTACTTAAGTATGTCTTTAGATAGCCTTTGCAGGGAGAATGTCATATCATATATGTGTTGGTGTGTGAGAATAATTCTATTCTTGGGAGTCTATAGGATCTCTTAAGTGTGTAGGTCGCTTCACAACTCACTCAAGTGAGACTTAGAGTCACCTTTGGTAGAAGAATCTTACCTTGATGTTTGTGATCATTTGTAAGTGTGTATGTGACTCATTATAAGTAATCTTAAGGGTCTTTTAGGAACATTTAGAGAGGGTGTATGGGCGGTCTCTCTTTGTGTGACTTAAGTGAATCTTAGGATAGATTTGACTGGGATAACAACATGCTAGAAAGTGTTTAATATAAAAAGGAAGTGAATTCACTATAACAATGAGCTACTTCATTGTACAGTGAATTGGATTCACTATAAAGTGGGTTCTAAAATTATGGTTTTTGGTTTAAAGGTTATAATATGTATTCTAAGTTGTTAAATGTTGTCCTTATGATTATAATATGATTTTTAAAAGAAAATATGCATATTTTCAATAAAAATCCATTTTCATGATTTTTATGCATAATGCAATACTTAGTACAAGTGGTTGTACTAACTCCATACTTTTATCTATCTATATAGTTCTTGGTAGGTGAGAAGCTTTTGTGATAGAAGACTTGGACCGTAGCATCGTTCAAAAGAAGTTTGAAGTATGTCCTCATTTGACTCGAGGACATATATGTCTTTTATGTTTCTTATTGATGTATTGTGATAGGCTAAGTATTTCTATATTCGTACTTTGAAGTATGGGTCGTGTCCCAAGTATTCTTGTGTCTTAAGATGATGAGATTGAGACTTAGTGTTTCCTATTGCTTTTATATGAAAGAGATTTTCAAAGACAGTTATGTTTTGTGTAAAGTTTTAATTCCGCACTACTATTCACTATGTTTATGCGATGAATAATATGAAAGGGCTTGTACAAGACCTCCGAGAGGTCAAGTATGCCGGTTCCAATTTGACATTGCCCCTAATTTCTAGGATGTGGTTTTGGGATGTGACAAGCTTTGTATGAGATCATAGGTTTGTGAATGAAGTATTAGAAATCGAAGAGTCTCATCAAGTCACGTCTAGTAGAGTCCTGACAATGTGAGTCGCGACACATCTATGGGCGACAGTCTATAAGACGATAGAGTTTCCGTTCCTTTGTACTCCTATGTCATGCAGGAATACTAGAAGGATGGCCGCTAGAAGGTTGGAAGAGGAGAGAATGAATGAGGTGATTCATCCTCAAGTTTAGCAAGTTCCTCAAGAAGGGCAAGGTGTCCATGTTGCTCAAGTTCCTCCCCAAGGTGATCATATTCCTAATGTGGAAGGATGTAATTGGGTGTCGGTGGTTCATCCGGATTCGACTAATCAAGAGATTAGAGAGGCTTTGCTTGCTTTAGCCCGAGCGGTAACTACTCAAGTGAATTTGAGTATGGTGCCTAGGGCGAATGTGGTGGAGAGCACTATGGCTTCAAGGTTTAGAGATTTAGTAAGGATGAATCCTCCTATCTTTATTCTCTCTAAGGTGGGGGGGGGGGATCCACAAGAGTTTCTTAATGGGGTGTATAAGGTGTTGAGTTTTATGGGAGTTACATCTAAGGAGAAGGAGGAGTTTGCTTCGTGTCAATTGAGGGACGTTTCTCAAATATGGTAAACTCAATGGAAGGATAATAGGCCAGAGGAATCGGGTCTTATTAAGTGCTAAGAATTTAAGAAAGCTTTTCTCGGTAAGTACTATCCCCGGGAGAAAAGAGAAGTTAGAGTGGAGGAGTTATAAATCTCAAGGAAGGCAATATGAGTGTTGGATTTTTACTCTTTGAAATTCTCAACTTTGTCGAGGTATGACCCTTCTCTTGTGTTTAATCCACAAGATGAAATGAGTTGTTTCGTGACGGGAGTAGCTGACTTATTGATGGAGAAATGTCGTACCGCTATGATACATGATGATATGACCCTAGCTAGACTCATGGTGTATTCACAATTAATTAGAGAGTCTAAACATAGGAGAATGGCTAGAATCTTGAAAAGGAGTGATGCTAGTGATCAAGAGCAAACTAGGTTTAAGAAGAGGGCTCAAACTCAAGAAGAACCTAAGAGTGCTAAGGTGAAATTGGAGAAAGGAGGTTGTTCTCAAAAGGTCAAACCTTCTTGTGCCAAATGTGGCAAGAAAAATTATGGTGAGTAGAATATCGTTGAGTTATTTCTCTCCCTCTACCATATCTATGCAGGTTTATATTCATAATTGTGAAGTGTGTCACACCTATGAGTACGAATCTATGTGATGCCTAGGAATCACTCTCTTTCTTTGAAATCCTACATCGTGCCATTAAAGTGTACTTACAATTTGCTTTTGCATATAATCCTCTTGTTGTGCTTATAAGTAGAATGCACACTTAAAGGAACGCGGCACGTAGAGTTGAAGAGGAAATCGCTAATGCGGGAGTCCTCTTCATGCTGATCAAGTTCCCCCAATTGAAGAAAATGCTAGCATGGAGCAAGCACTGGCCCATCCTCCTTCTTTAATGTATAAGAATATAAGGACCGCTCTTCTTCAAATGGCCCAAGCTATCAGCACTCAAGCACAAGCGTCCATGGCTCAAGTCCAAACAATGACGGCCCAACTAAACCGGGAGGTTGTACCCCGCACTCAAGAAAAATTCACTACTATGTCTTCCCGTTTAAGGGACTTTACTCCAATGAACCCTCCTACCTTCTAGGGGTCTAAGGTTGAGGAAGACCCCCAAGATTTCATCGATGAATTCTATAAGATACTATTGGCTATGGGGTTATCCGCAAGTGAAAAGTCTGAGTTGGCCACTTATCAACTCAAGGATGTGGCTAAAACATAGTTTATGCAGTGGAGGGATAAGAGGCCCTTGAGAGGTGGTCCTTTGACTTGGGATATCTTCAAGAAGGATTTTCTTGATTGGTTCTTTCTGAGGGATATGAGGGAGGCTAAAGTTGTGGAGTTCATCATCCTTCGCCTAGGAGGTATGAGTTTTCATGAATAATCTTTAAAATTCACTATGTTGTCGAAATATGCTCCTTCTTTGGTTTCCGATTCTAGAGATGAAATGAGCAACTTTGTGACAGGGTGTCGGATGATTTGAAACAGGAGTGTCATCCGGCTATGCTACATGAAAACATGAACATTTCTCGTCTTATGGTGCATGCCAAGCATGTATAGGAGGCAAGGGCTAGAAGGAACAGTAGGGATGCAAAGAGGAAAAGATCTACTGATTGAGGTTCTTCAAATAATAGGATTGAGATACAAGATAAGCCTAGATTTTAGAAGAGGGTTTCAAGTCAAGTCTCTTCCAAGTTCCCAAAGACTTGTGGTAAAAGGGTGTCTAACCCAAAGTTCAAGAAGGGAAAAGGTACTAATTCACCAATCGAGAAGTCAACTTCTGGAAAGTGTGGCAAGAAGAACTATGGTGATTTTCTTAAGGGGACGTACAATTGTTTTGGTTGTGGTAAAAGTGTGCACAAGGTTAGAGATTGCACAAATGTGAGGAGTCAATACAAGGGTAGTGGTCAACCTAAAGCAAGTGGTTCAAATGAAGCCCCAAACAAGAACCACTTTTATGCTCTCCGCTCTAGGGGTGAGCAAGAGACTTCTCCCGACGTAGTAACCGGTATGTTGAAAGTGTTCTCTATTGATGTATATGCCTTACTTGATCCTGGGGCTACTTTATCATTTGTTACACCTCTTGTAGGTAAAAAATTTTAAATTTTTCCCAACATTTTGCATTAACCTTTTATAGTGTCTACACTTATGGGTGAGTCGGTTATTGGAAAAAGGGTATATAAAGATTACCCTATAATGTTGCATTATAGAGTTTCTCATATTGATCTAGTAGAACTTGATATGCTTAATTTCGATATTATATTGGGTATGTATTGGTTTCAATCATGTTTTGCCTCCATTTATTGTAGGACAAGAGTGGCGAGGTTTAACTTTCAAAATGAACCCGTAGTTGAGTGGAAAGGGGGAAATTCTATTCCTAGAGGTCATATTATCTCTTGTCTAAAAGCATGCAAAATTATCTCAAACGGTTGTCTATATCACATAGTAAGAGTCTAAGATTTAGATTTCGAAATTCCTCCTTTTGAGTCGGTCCCCGTAGTGAGTGAATTTCCGAAGGATTTCCCTAATGACCTTCTCGGTATTTCTCCCGAATAGGAAATTAATCTTGGTATTGATTTTCTATACGAAACAAATTACATTTCAATTCCTCCTTATAGGATGGCTCCACATGAATTGAAGGAGCTGAAGGTTCAACTAAAGGATATTCTATACAAGGGCTTTATAAGGCCTAGTATTTCACCATGGGGTGCTCCGGTGTTGTTTGTAAAGAAGAAGGATGGATCCTTAAGAATGTGTATTGATTACCGCCAACTCAACAAGGTCATCATTAAGAATTACTATATTCTCCCTTGGATTGATTACTTATTTGATCAACTCCAAGGGAAGAGCTACTTTTCAAAAATTGACTTGAGATCGGGGTATTACCAACTTAGGGTGAGGGTTGAGGATATACCAAAGACAACCTTTCGAACTAGGTATAGGCACTATGAGTTCTTGGTAATGTCTTTCAGTCTCACTAATGCTCCGGTGGCGTTAATGGACCTAATTAATAGGATGTTTCGAAGTTACCTAGATTCATTTGTCTTTGTGTTCATTGATGATATCTTGGTATATTCATAGAATTAGAGTGATCATATGGGTCATATGAAGGTAGTATTGAAAACCCTCGACGAACATCAATTCCTTTCAAAATATATCAAGTGTGAGTTTGGTTGAGGTAAGTGGCATATTTTGGGCATATCATCTCTAGTGAAGGAGTTGAGGTAGAACCAAGGAAAACGGAGGCGCTGAAAAATTGTCCTAGACTATTGACTCCAACAGACATTAGGAGTTTCTTGGGTTTAGCGGGATATTATAAAAGTTTCATAGATGGTTTTGCATCCCTTGACTACTTTGACCCAAAAGTGTAAGAAATTTGATTGGTCGGAGGCATGTGAAAAATGATTCCAATTGTTGAAACATAGGCTTACTTCTGCTCCGTTGTTGACCTTATTGTAGGGTACAAAGGGGTTTGTTATATATTGTGATGTATCTCGTGTTTGTTTGGGGTGTGTGCTTATGCAACATAAGAAGGTGATAGCCAAGGCTTCAATGCAATTTAAGGTACATGAGAGAAACTATCCCACTCATTACCTTGAGTTATTGGCCGTGGTGTTTTCTTTGAAAATATGGAGGCATTACTTGTACGATGTACATGTTGATGTCTTTACTGAGCATAAGAGTCTCTAATATGTGTTTATCCAAAAGGAGTTGAACTTCCGGCAATGAAGGTGGTTAGAGTTGCTGAAAGATTATGATATTAATGTCCTCTATCAACTCGGAAACGCTAATGAGGTCGAGGATGCCCTATATAGTATGACTATGGGTAGTGTATCTCACATTGATGAATCCAAGAAATACCTAGTGAAGGAAGTTCATAGTTTAGCTTGGTTGGGGTGAGGTTGGAAGGTTCCCTGATTGGTGATGCTATGGTCCATCATAACTTCGAGTCATCTTTAGTGGTTGAGGTGAAGTCTAAATAACACCTTGATCAACCATTAATGGAGTCGAATGAATCGGTTCTCGGCATGTTAAATGAGTCATTATCCTTAGGAGGGGATAGTGTGTTGAGGTACCAAGGGAGATTGTGTGTTCCCGATGTAGACGGGTTGAGGGGGCGGATCCTTGAATAAGCCAATAGGTCCGCTATTCCATTCATTTGGGTTCGACGAAAATGTACCATGAAAGGAGAATTATTGGTGGGAAGGTTTGAAGAAGGACATAGCGGAGTTTGTCGCTACGTGTCCGTATTGCCAACAAGTAAAAGCCAAACATCAAAAGTCGGGTGGATTACTACAAGAGTTCCAAATTCATACTTGGAAGTGGGGAGATATAAATATTGAATTTGTAGTGGGTTTATATCAGACTCAAAGGTCATATGATTCTATATGGGTGGTTGTGGATAGATTGAAAGTTCGCTCGCTTTATTCCCGTCAAGTCTACTTATTCGGAGGAAGATTATGCTTGGATCTTCATACATGAGATTGTATGTCGCCATGGTATTCCGTTATCCATCAAATCTTATCGGGGTGCACAATTCACATCTAGGTTAGGTCTCCTATTGGGTTGTTTGAAATGGGTGAGCCTTCACTTCTTGGTCTCGATTTGGTTTATAAGACATTGGAAAAAGTTCATGTCATAAGGAACCGGTTGCAAACGGCCTATAGTCGGCAAAAGTCCTATGCCGATTATAGGAGAAGAGATTTGGAGTTTGAAGAAAGTGATAAGGTGTATTTGAAATTTCACCAATAAAAGGGGTGGTTAGATTTGGCAATAAAGGGAAGTTGATTCCTCGTTATGTGTGTCCCTATAAAATCTTGCAAAGGGTTTGTAAGGTTTCCTATGAATTGAAACTTCTTTGTGAATTGGCTTCAGTTCATTCGGTTTTCCATGTGTCGATGTTGAAAAAGTATATCGGTGATCGCGAGTCTATTCTTTCTATTGAGGGTCTTGGCTTCAACGATAACCTCCCTTATGAGGAAGTTCAAGTTCAAATTCTTTATAGGCAAGTTAAGAAGTTAGGAATAAAAGTTGGTTACCGTAAAGGTGTTATGGAATAATCACCTAGTTGAGGGTGCAACATTGGAGGACGAGGCCGACATGAAGTCCTGTTACCCTCATCTTTTTTGTAATTAAGGTTAGTCATTCTTTTTAATAACATAAATATGACTAGGAATTGAAGTTTTCATCATTTTTTGTGATGTTTTACAAAAATTTGCATTTTGGGTTGCATTATAGTGAAATAGTACGTTTGAAACTTGAAATTTTTCCTTTTTGGTTTGTTTGAGTTATGTTGTGTATTTTGACATGGTGAGTGTTATGTGATCGATTGATAAGTTGAGCTTTGTGCTAATTGACTCATGTTATGTATGTTGAGCTCGTGTGTGTTGTCAGGACGAAATATCTCATGATGAAGTGTTTGAGACTTTTGTGTGGTAATAGGAGTTTTGAAATTTCCTTGTTGAAATGATATGATTTAGGTTGATTTGATATTGTTGATTAGTTAGGCTTATAGTCTTGAGTCTATTCCTCCCTTCAAAGGAATTTAGTGTCATTCGGGGACTAATGTTCCTAAAGGGCGGATAATGTAACACTTTGAACATCCAAGACGAGTCTTAAAGAATAACATAAGTACCATGGGGTCTAAACACGGTTTTAAGGCCTAGGTTAATGATTATAGGACATTTAGAAAGTTTAAGAACCAAAACGTCCATGATGTTCGGAAACTAGTGTTAAGGGGTACTAGCGTGTCTAAACCTATTTGACTAGCTTTTAGGAGTTGGAAATCCATGAAATTAGGTTGAAGGGTGTATAACAAGTGTTAAAGATAGTTTGTGGTCGAAACTTCCGGGTACGACTCCCCAAGGAAAAAGAAAGGTCCCTTGAGAAGGACCTTAGCACGTAGGAGGCAACACTCCCTAGGCAGTGTGCAACCTCGAGAGGGCAACGACGACTCATGTGTGGATCGATGATGTTGATGCCAACCGTCGTTCCACACTTAGCCAAAATCTTGAAGGCCCTCAGATGTGAAGTCTCTAAACTCAACGACGGTTGTGCAGCACGGAAGGGCACAGTGACCGTCGACTAACAGACGGCCCGTCGTTCGAGGTCTCGTCTGTGAGGGTCGAATTTCCTGTAAATTTTATGTTTATTTAATTTAATTAGTAGGGGGTTAAGTTAGGGTTTAAAGGTAAACTAATTAAGTTGATTAATCCCTAATATAAAAACCACAACCCTCATTAAAATAAACACAACTCACAAGATAAACTCTCTTCCTTCTCTCTTCTTTCTCTCTCTATTTGAAGACACCATTGAAGACAAGGTAGGAGGAGGTTTTGGGGGTTTGAAATGGACGATTTGTAACAACCCTAAAAATGTATAAGATAAATAATGCTTAATGTGTCTAGAACGCCTACGATTAGACCGGGTTCACACGGATTGATGCGCGTAGAACCATGCCTCTGAACTCTTGCAACAGCCAAGCCAACTAACTTGGGGATTTAGTTGAGCTAGGAAAGGTTGGGTCCAGCCATGTAGGGCTCCTAAATTTGAAGATTTGCCCGAATGAGTCTTTACCGGACTTAAAAATGGGAAATCTTAAGTTTGGAGAGTATAAGGGTAAAATGATCTTTTTCAAGGCTAAGGGTAGTATCGTAATTACCCTAAATATGTAATTAATTATTTTATTAATATTGTGGAGGGGAATTTTCGGAAGAAAGGGCTGAAATTGCCCATTAAGCGAAAACTTGCTCCACCCCGGTTCGAACCTAGTTGGGAGCAATGATTTAATTTGTTTTAATTGATTTGATAGATTAATTTAATAAACTAATAATTAATGGCTGATTTAAAAATAGGAAATAAGATTTTGAATTATTATTTATTAATTATTAATTAATTTAACTAAGTCTTGCCAACTAGTCCTAGTTCTAAGGGACACTATCTCACACCACTCTCTCTCACGCCTATCTCTCTCTCTCTCTCTCTCGTTTCATTTTCTTTTTGTCTGCAAAAAAAGAAAATAAAATATCAGAAAACAACCAAAAAGTTCTCTACACTCAAAGAACTTACCAAAAAAAATACAAACAAACAAGCTAATTTAAAAAACGAAAAATATACACAATCTTCTCGATGGGATAGTGTTGAAGGTTTAGTGGAGGATTTGGGAAGCACTTTGAGGTGTGGAAAGCTATAACCAGGTATGGGTTTTCTCTCTTGGAATCCTTTCTCCAAGAGAAATTTCTTTCAACAAAATTCAACGTATGAAACTAGGTCTGTCCCTTTTATTGTCGAATTCCTTGTCCTTAGTCTCCTTCTGATTTCAATCTAAGTTAGGTTAGAAATCATGTTGTTGGTATGGTTTCTGGTAGCTAAGTGTGAAATATGAATTTTTTTTTGTGATTTTGTGTTTGGAAATTGAAAGCTTGTTCAATGATATCAATCGAAAATGATGTTTTGAAATGTGTTAAATGTATGTTGTTGTTCTCGGTTTTGAACCCTTAAATGTTTTTTTTAATGATTGGAAATGATGTTCATAAGATGTGTAATTTGTGATGTTTAAATGAAGTGTAAGGTGGCTGATCTTATGTTGAAAAATATAAGCTAAAACAACAATGAATCTACACTTAAAAACGCATTAAACAAATTGTGAAAATACCACAAAACGAATGTATGAATGTTTTTAAATCAAGGCTAGAAAATTAAATCAAATTTCCAACACTTGGTGATGGAGTTTCGGCCGGAACACTTGAGGTTTGAGAAGTTCAAAAATAAATGTTAAACTAGTGAGGTCAGTGTGGATTGAACCCAAGACCTCACTTCATGGAAGCTGAAAAAAAATAAGAGGAATGGGATTCGACCCCACAGCCTCTCGGCAAAAAAAGAGAGTAAAGAGCAATATTAAAATAATAAAAATAATTGGTGAGCGAACCCACCAACTCTTGGATGAAGGAGTTGATAAGGAGAGAAATAAAAAATTATAATGAGAGGAGTTGGATTCGAACCCACCTCCACTCGGCAAACATGGAAAAACTTAGGAAAAACAAAAATAAATGAATATTTCTATGGGGGTTCGATCCCAGATCCCCTAATGCTTAAAATGCCTAAGGTGAAGCGAGGGGAGGGAAAAATAAAAGAAAAATAATGTTATTGAGGGGATTAGAAATCGGGTTCCCCAAGCCGAAACGTAAATCAAAAATTAGGTGAAAGAAAATTAACTAAGTGTTTTCCAAGGGATTCGAAGTCGGGTTCCCTTGTCAAATTCTGTAATGACATATAAGTCATACGTAAGTAATAATTAATGAATATTGCCTCTAAAGATCAAAATCAATATCTTGGCATATCTAGAAGATGCATAAGTCTTGTACCACATAATCTTGGGTAAACATGAATCACTTAGAAATCTATGAATGAAGCCTCATGGCTTGTATATGTGGAGTCATAAGTTTAGAATATGTTTAAAAGTAAGTGAACCTAAGATGTATGTGATGAAATGATGTAAACCTTGAAGAGTTAAGTAAGAGTGTGAAACACACTAAGTGGCCAAGTGCATTGGCATATGATGAAATGAAAAATCATGTAAAGGGGTGAGTAATTATGAAGAGCAAATGTGCTAAAGTTAATGAATGAGGTGACAACATTATAAGAGGCTAATGTGAAAGATGAGAGCAATCTCAAATGAGCCTAAGTAAATTTTACCAAAACGTACTCACCTATGAGAGTGCAAAGTTAATGAAGCGACTCATCTCTATGAACACTCTAATGAAAGTTTTGAAGTGAATGCATACTTAATACTAATGATGAGATTTAAAATCATCGAATGAGATATGATGTCCTCATGCTAGAAGCAAGTTTCCATGATATATGAGTTGAATGTAATGAAACTTTATATTGAGCACCGATAGGCTAGCTATGAGCGTTGATGCCTTCTTTCGGGAAGGGCGGAGGTTCACATAACTCTCATGAGATGATAATGTCCGGCATGCTGGGTATGGGTATCCTTATATCTCCTAGTCTTCTAACCTATACTTCCAATAAAGGGATCTAGCGGGGCTCAATCCGATGTACGCTAGCATGTTTTGGGTCACTTTGGCCGGTGATTACACCTCTTTTCGGTGTGGGGGAGACACACGATTTCATGATGCTCACATGATCTATGTCGGTTAAAGATAAAGTTCCCAACGAATGAGTGAGGTCAGTCTCAAATGATGCACATAATTAAATGAACGATACCAAAGGTTTTAGGATAGGATAATCAAGAGGTGAGCTAGAGTTAAATAATCACACTAGGTTATTCTTGGTCATTTCACAGCAAACCCGATTAGAGTAATAAACTACATCCTAGGTATGACTTGTGATTGCACTAGTATATGAAAGAAGTAAAAATGAAGTACGTATGAATGGATGAAGCAGGCTCTGTATTTGCTAAAGAAGGCTCCCTAGTTGAGGTCACATATGTTGAGCCCTCATTTTGGGAAGTCCTAATGTCAAATCCATGATTCCAAGGTCTCATGGCATATGAAAGAATGATATGAACTATGTGATATGATATATTAAATATATTATGTGTTGTTTGCAAAATGATAAATTTGATGATGCATGTTACACTCATGGCATGACTTTGCTAATCCAAATATGGAAGGTCCACTGACTTTCCTAATCCAAATTTGGCAAGTCCACTGTCTTGACATTCCATAAATCATGTTGTTAGGAAAGAGCTATTCTTACTCATGCATGTCCTTGGTGTTTGCTTTCATATAACCATACTTTGTGCAAGTGTGTACTAATTCCATACAATTATCTATTTTTAGGTGCAGGCGCAGGTGGACGTTAGATTGTCGGTACAACGTTACAGCTATCCGTAAGTGGAGCTTTCATCCGAACTTGGTTGTCCCTCATGATTTCAAAGTTCTCTACTGTTATTGTTATCTAGCTTAGATGTAGGCCTTAGCTAGTGGAGCATGTTCCACTAGTGTTTCATTTCCCACTTCATTTCAGATTTTGTAATGGTACCGTTTTGGCAAGTACACATTTAATGCGGCTATGAACTATTTCTTTCATTTGGTGATCTAAATGATAGATGGTTGATTGTGAATATTTATGATTTTAAGTATAATGTCTTATACTAATGTTAAATAACAAAAATTTCAAATTTTCCCCAAAAATTAACCTAGATAAAATAAGGATGACGTATGTAGGCTTGTTTGCGACCTCTGAGAGGTCAACGACGCCAGTCTCGTCTTGGTTCTAGATTCGATCGTGACAAAGTTGGTATCAGAGCACTAGGTTAAATTCCGAGGATAATAAGTTCACATCAACCACATTGAGTAGTTTCTAAGTCATGGAAGTGAAGTGCACCACTACCCTAAATTAGAGACTGCATGATGCGCAGGAAAATTTCCCTTTTTCTGATCTTATCGTGCCTTTGCTAATGTCCAATTTCTTGGTGCTATGAGAGTGTCTAAAAGAAACTCTTGTTGTTTTCAGAGAATGAATACCAGAAGAAACATTGGTTAGAGAAGCGGAGGACCAGCTGCTGGGGACAATCAGGTTTCACCCCAGGCTCCAGCTGAGAAGTGGTCATTCCAGTTAACCCAGCTGGGTTGACTGATGCTGAGGTGAGGACCGCTCTGGATCAGATAGCTCAGGCCATCACCATGCAGGCCCAGGCTATGACGGCCCAGGATAACAGACAAAATAATCATAGGGAGGACCCACCGGTACGTAGCATGACTGACAGGCTGCGAGACTTCACGAGGATGAATCCTCCTATCTTTACATGGTCCAAAATTTCAGAAGATCCCAAAGAGCTTTGGACGAGGTCCACAATATTTTGGTCTCCATGGGGGCCACAGATACTGAGAATGCTGCGTTGGCTTCGTATCATCTCAAGGATGTTGCACAGACTTTGTGCAACATGTGGCAAGACAGACGGGCGTATGGCAGAATTTCGGTCACGTGGGAGCCATTTAAGACAGCTTTTCTGGAGAGATTCTTCCCCATTGAGATGAGAGAAGCTAAGGTTGACGAATTTATCAGCCTGAAGCAAGGATATATGACAGTCAAGGAGTATTTCCTGAGGTTCGTTAAGCTGTCCTGGTATGCCACTTCCCTAGTTTCTAACAGTAGAGATGAGATGAGCAGGTTCCTCATAGGTATCACCGGAGATCTGGAGGAGGAGTGTCGGTCTGTGATGCTACACGATAACATGGACCTCTCCAGGCTGATGGTGCAAGTCCAAAGGGTAGAGGACAACGCCAAGAGGAGGGGCGTTCGTGATGCTAGGAGGCCTAAGCCTTCTGATCAAGCAGTTCCTACAAATGGAGGAAACATGAACAACCTCGGTGTTTGTGAACAGCCTAGGTTCAAAAAGGGGCAACAGAGTTCTGGGAACTCTATGTTTCATAGGAGTGCAATACCAAGAGAAGGCATACTCGATCCTGAGAAGGGCAATGGTTGGTGATGGGGAGCGTCCCAGAAAGGAGTGTGCCAAGTGTGGCCGTGATCAAAGTGCAGAGTCCCGACAAGGCACTAATGTCTGCTTCGATTGTGGAAAGATAAGGCACGTGGTCAAGGACTACCCACAGAACAGGGGTCAGGGTGGAGCTAATGCTCAGCCTAGGCCTAATTCACAGGGTGCAGCAGTAGTCGAGCCTCTAACGAGGAACAGGTTCTACCCCCCGAAGGGCAGGGAGGACTAGGAGAAGGTCGCTGATGTCGTTATAGGTGTGGTGCAACTATTCTCAACTTCTTTTTATGCCTTACTTGACCCAGGGTCTACGTCTTCCTTTGTAACTCATTTGCTTGCTCTCACTCTTGAGATAATTCCTCAAGTTATGCATGATGCTATAGTGGTTGGTACACCTTTAGAAGAAAATGTAAGAACTGATAGAGTATACAAAGATTGCCTAATAGTTATATATGGTAAGACTCTGTGTGCAGACTTCGTTGAGTTACCAATGCATGATTTTGATGTTATGTTATCACTGGCATTGTGCTAGATAGATAATAGTGTCATTCGGGGACGAATGTTCCTAAGGGGGGATGATGTAACAACCCTAAAAAATGTATAAGATAAGTAATGCTTAATGTGTCTAGAATGCCTACGATTAGACCGGGTTCACATAGATTGATATGCGTAGAACCAGGCCTTTGAACCCTTGCAAAAGCCAAGACAACTAACTTGGGGAGTTAGTTGGGCTAGAAAAGGTTGGGTCCAGCCATGTAGGGCTCCCGAATATAAAGATTTTCCCGTATGAGTCTTTACCGGACTTAAAAAGGTTAAACCTTAGGTTTGGAGGGTCTAAGAGTAAAATGGTCTTTTTCTAGGATAAGGGTAGTATCGTAATTACCCTAAATATGTAATAAAATATTTTATTAATATTGTGTAAGGGCATTTTGGGAAAGAGGTCCGAAATTGCCCAATAAGCAAAATCTTGCTCCACCCGGGTTCGAACCTAATTGGGAGCAATGATTTAATTTATTTTGTAGATTAATTTAATAAATTAATAATTAATGGCTGATTAAAAAAAAGGAAATCATATTTTTAATTATTAATTATTCATTAATTTGACTAAGTCTCGCCAACTAGTCCTAGTTCAAAGGGACACTATCTCACACCACTCTCTCTCACGCATATATATATATATATAGTTTCACTTTCTTTTTGGATGCAAAAACAGAAAACGAAAGATCAGAAAACAACAAAAAAATTCTCTACACTCAAAGAACTTACCAAAAAAACTACAAACAAACAAGCTAACTTATGAAACGAAAAATTTACACAATCTTCTCGGTGGGATCGTGTTGAAGGTTTAGTGGATGATTTGGGCAGAACTTTGAAGGTGTGGAAATCTACAACAGGTAGGGATTTTCTCACTTGGAATCCTTTCTCAAAGAGAATTTTTTTTCTACAAAATTCGACGTATGAAACAAGGGTTGTCCCCTTTATTGTCGAATTCCTTGTCCCTAGTCTCCTTCCCGTTTCAATCTAAATTAGGTTATAAATCATGTTTTTGTTATGTTTTCTGGAATCTAAGTGTGAAATATGATTTTTTTGTTTGATTTTGTGTTTGGAAATTACAAGAATGTTCAATGATATCAACCGAAAATGATGTTGTGCAATGTGTAAAATGTATTTTGTTGTTCTCGGTTTTGAAGCCTTAAAATGGCTTGTTTAATGATTGGCATTGATGTACATAAGATGTGTAATTTTTGATGTTTAAATGAAGTGTAAGGTTACTGACCTTAAGTGGAAAAATCTAAGCTAAAATAACAATGAATCTACACTTAAAAACGCGTTAGACAAATTGTTAAAATACAACAAAACGAATGTATGAATGTTGTTATGTCAACGCTAGAAAAGTTAATCAAATTTCCAGCACTTTGTGACTGAGTTTCGGCCAGAACACTTGAGGTTTGAGAAGTCTAAAAATAAATTTAAAACATGTGAGGTCAGTGGGAATTGAACCCAAGACCTCACTACATGCAAGCTGAAAAAAATGACAGGTGTGGGATTCGAACCCATAACCTCTCGTCCAAACAAGAGAGTAAAGAGAAATTTTAAAACAATAAAAATAATGGGAGGAGTGGGATTCGAATCCACCACCTCTTGTCTGAAGGAGGAGATAAGAAGAGAAATAAAAAATAATAATGGGAGGAGTGGGATTCGAACCCACCTCCTCTCGGCCAAAATGGAAAACTTAGTAAAAGGAGAAATAATTGAATGTTGCTATGGGGGTTCGATCCCGGTTCCCCTAATGCTTAAAACGCCTAAGGTGAAGTGAGGGGAGGGAAAAAAGAAAGGAAAATTAATGTTAGTGACGGGATTAGAAATCGGGTTCCCAAAGCCGAAATGTAAATCCAAAATTCGGTGAAAGAAAATTAACTAAGTGTTGTCCAAGGTATTCGAAGTCGGGTTCCCTTGCCCAATTCCGTAATGACATATAAGTCATACGTAAGTAATACTTAATGAATGCTGCCTCTAAAGATAAAAATCAATATCTTGGCATATCTACAAGATGCATAAGTCTTGTACCACATAATCTTGGGTAAACATGAATAACTTAGACAAACTATGAATGAAGACTCATGGCTTGTATATGTGGACTCATAAGTATAGAATAAGTTTAAAAGTAAGTGAACTTAAGATGTATGTGATGAAATGATGTAATCCTTGAAGAGTTAAGTAAGAGTGTGAAACACACTAAGTGGTCAAGTGCATTGGCATAGGATGAAATGAAAAATCATGTAAAGGGGTGAGTAATTATGAAGAGCAAATGTACTAAAGTTAATGAATGCAGTGAAAACATGATAAGAGGCTAATGTGAAAGATGAGAGTAATCTCAAATGAGCCTAAGTAAATTTTACCAAAACGTACTCACATATGAGAGTGCAAAGTAAATGAAGAGACTCGTCTCTATGAACACTCAAATGAAAGTATTGAAGTTAATGCATACTTAATACTAATGATGAGATGAAAAATCATCTAATGAGATATGATGCCTTCATGCTAGAAGAAAGTTTCCATGATGTATGATTTGAATATAATTGAACTTTATACTGAGCATCGAGAGGCTAGCTATGAGCGCTGATGCCTTCTTTCGGGAAGGGCGGAGGTTCACATAACTCTCATGAGAAGAGACTATCCGGCATGTCAGGTATGGGTATCCTTAAATCTCCTAGTCTTCGAACCTATACTACCAATATAGGGATCTAGCAGGGTTCAATCCCATGTATGCTAGCATGCTTTGGGTTACATTGGCCGGTGATTCCACCTTTTTTCGGTATAGGGGAGACACTAGATTTCAGGATGCTCACATGATCTATGTATGTTAAAGTTACCAAATAATGAATTAGGCCAGCCTCAAATGATGCACATAATTAAATAAACAATACCAACGGTGTTAGGATAGGATAATCAAGAGGTGAGATAGACTTAAGTAACGACACAAGGTTATTATTGGTCACTACACAACAAACCCGATGTGATTCTTAAACTACATCCTAGGTATGACTGGTGATTGAACTAGTATATGAAAGAATTAAAAATGAAGTAAGTATGAATGGATGAAGCAGACTCTGTATTTGCTAAAGAAGGCTCCCTAGTTGAGGTACCATATGTTGAGCCCTCACTTTGGAAAGTCCTAATGTCCAATCCATGATTCCAAGGTCTCATGTCAAATGAAATATTGATATGAACTATGTGATATGATATGTGAAATATGTTATGTGTTGTTTGCAAAATGATAAATTTGATGATGCATGTTACACTCATGGCATGACTTTGCTAATCCAAATTTTGAAGGTCCAGTGACTTTCCTAATCAAAATTTAGCAAGTCCACTAACTTGACTTTCAATAAATCATGTTCTTAGGAAAGAGATATTCTTACTCATGCATGTCCTTAGTGTGTGCTTGCATATAACCATACATAGTGCAAGTGTGTACTAATTCCATACAATTATCTATTTTTAGGTACAGGCGCAGGTGGACGTTAGATTGAACGGTAAAACGTTATAGCTATCCGTACGTGGAGCTTTCATCCGGACTTGGTAGTCCCTCATGATTTCAAGGTTTTCTACATTTATAATTATCTAGCGTACATGTAAGCCTTAGCTAGTGAAGCATGTTCCACAAGTGTTTCATTTCCCACTTCATTTCAGATTTTTTAATGGTACCGTTTTTGCAAGTACACATTTAATGCGTCTATGAACTATTTCTTTCTATTAGTGATGTTAATGATAGATGGTTCATTGTGAAAATTTATGAGTTTAAGTATAATGTCTTATACGAATGTTAAATAACAAAAAGTTCAAATTTTCCCCAAAAATTAACCTAGATAAAATAAGGATGACGTATGTAGGCTTGTTTGCGACCTCTGAGAGGTCAACGACGCCAGTCTCCTCTTGGGTCTAGATTCGATCGTGACAAAGTTGGTATCAGAGCACTAGGTTAAATTCCAAGGATAATAAGTTCACATCAACCACATTGAGTAGTTTCTAAGTCATGGTTGTCAAGTGCACCACTATCCTAAATTAGAGACTCCATGATGCGTAGGAAAATTTCCCTTATTCTGATCTTATCGTGTCTTTGCTAATGTCAAATTTCTTGGTGTTATGAGAGTGTCTAACATCAACTCTTGTTGTTTTCAGAGAATGAATACCAGGAGAAACATTGGTTGTAGAAGAGGAGGACCAGCTGCTGGGGACAATAAGGTTTCACCCCAGGCTCCAGCTGAAGGAGTGGTCATTCCAGTTAACCCAGCTGGGTTGACTGATGCTAAGGTGAGGACCACTCTGGATCAGATAGCTTAGGCCATCACCATGCAGGCGCAGGCTATGACGGCCCAGGATAACAGACAAATTGTTCATAAGAAGGATCCACCGGTACGTAGCATGGCTGATAGGCTGCAAGACTTCACGAGGATTAATCCTCCTATCTTAAAGGGTCCAAAATTTCAAAGGATCCCCAAGAGTTTGTGGACGAGGTCCACAATCTTTTGGTGTCCATGGGGGCCACAGATACTGAGAATGCTGAGTTGGCTTCCTATTATCTCAAGGATTTTGCACATACTTTGTGCAACATGTGGCAAGATAGACAGGCGTTGGGCAGTGTTTCGGTCACGTGGGAGATGTTTAAGACAGCTTTTTTGGAGAGATTATTCCCCATTGAGATGAGGGAAGCTAAGGTTGAGGAATTATCAACCTGAAGCAAGTATATATGACAGTCAGGGAGTATTCCCTAAGGTTTGTTAAGCTGTCCTGGTATGCCACTTCCCTAGAGTCTAACAACAGAGATGAGATGAGCAGGTTCCTCACAGGGATCACCGGAGATCTGGAGGAGGAGCGTCGGTCTACGATGCTCCACGATAACATGGACCTCTCCAGGGTGATGGTGCATGTCCAGAAGGTAGAGGACAGTGGGAAGAGGAGGGGCGTTCGTGATGCTAGGAGGCCTAGGACTTCTGATCAAGAAGGTCCTACAAATGGAGGAAACAGGAACAATTTTGGTGTTCGTGAACAGCCTAGGTTCAAAAAGAGGCAATAGAGTTCTGGGAACTCTAAGTTTCATAGGAGTGCAATACCTAGAGAAGGCATACTCGAGCCCGAGAAGGGCAATGGAGGTGATGTGGAGCATCACAGAAAGGACTGTGCCAAGTGTGGCCATGATCAAATAGGAGAGTCACGACAGGGCACTAATGTCTGCTTCGGTTGTGGAAAGATAGGGCACTTGGTCAAGGACTTCCCACAGAACAGGGGTCAGGGTGGAGCTAATGCACAGCCTAGGCCTAATTCACAGGGTGCAGCGCAGCCGAGCCTCTTAAGAGGAATAGGTTCTACCCCCTGAAGGGCAGGGAGGAGTAGGAGAAGGCCGCTGATGTCATTATAGGTATGGTGCAAGTATTCTCAACTTCTTTTTATGCCTTACTTGACCCAGGGTCTACGTCTTCCTTTGAAACTCCTTTGCTTGCTCTGACTCTTGAGATAATTTCTCAAGTTATGCATGATGCTATAGTGGTTGGTACACCTTTAGAAGAAAATGTAAGAACTGATAGAGTATACAAGGATTGCCCAATAGTTGTATATGGTAAGACTCTGTGGGCAGACTTGGTTGAGTTACCAATGCATGATTTTGATCTTATGTTATCACTGGCATTGTGCTAGATAGATAATAGTGTCATTCAGGGATGAATGTTCCAAAGGGGGGATGATGTAAGAACCCTAAAAAATTTATAAGATAAGTAATGCTTAATGTGTCTAGAATGCCTACGATTAGACCGGGTTCACATAGATTTATATGCATAGAACCAGGCCTTTGAACCCTTGCAACAGCCAAACCAACTAACTTGGGGAGTTAGTTGAGCTAGAAAAGGTTGGGTCCAGCCATGTAGGGCTCCCGAATATAAAGATTTGCCCGTATGAGTCTTTTCCGGACTTAAAAAGGTGAAATCTTAGGTTTGGAGGGTCTAAGGGTAAAATGGTCATTTTCTAGGATAAGGGTAGTATCGTAATTACCCTAAATATGTAATCAAATATTTTATTAATATTGTGTAAGGGAATTTTGGGAAGAGAGGTCCGAAATTGCCCAATAAGCAAAATTTTGCTCCACCCGGGTGCGAACCTAATTGGGAGCAATGATTTAATTTATTTGGTAGATTAATTTAATAAGTTAATAATTAATGGCTGATTTTAAAAATATTAAATCATATTTTTAATTATTAATTATTAATTATTAATTAATTTGACTAAGTCTTGCCAACTAGTCCTAGTTCTAAGGGACACTATCTCACACCACTCTCTCTCATGCATATATATATATATATATATATATATAGTTTCACTTTCTTTTTGGATGCAAAAACAGAAAACAAAAGATCAGAAAACAACCAAAAATTTCTCTACACTCAAAGAACTTACCAAAAAAACTACAAACAAACAAGCTAACTTAAGAAACAAAAAATTTACGCATTCTTATCGATGGGGTCGTGTTGAAGGTTTAGTGGAGGATTTGGGCAGAACTTTGAAGGTGTGGAAAGCTACAACCAGGTAGGGATTTTCTCTCTATGAATCCTTTCTCAAAGAGAAATTTTTTCCTACAAAATTCAACGTATGAAACTAGGGTTGTCCCCCTTTTTGTCAATCCTTGTCCCTAGTCTCCTTCCCGTTTCAATCTAAATTAGGTTAGAAATCATGTTGTTGATATGGTTTCTGGTAGCTAAGTGTGAAATATGATTTTTTTTTGTGAGTTGTGTTTAGAAATTACAAGCATGTTCAATGATATCAACCGAAATGATGTTGTGCAATGTGTAAAATGTATGTTGTTGTTCTCGGTTTTGAAGCCTTAAAATGTCTTGTTTAATGATTGGAATTGATGTGCATAAGATGTGTAATTTGTGTTGTTTAAATGAAGTGTAAGGTTGCTGATCTTAAGTGGAAAAATCTAAGCTAAAACAACAATGAATCTACACTTAAAAACGCGTTAGACAAATTTTTAAAATACAACCAAACGAATGTATGAATGTTGTTATGTCAACGCTAGAAAATTTAATAAAATTTGCAGCACTTTGTGACTGAGTTTCGGCCAGAACACTTGAGGTTTGAGAAGTCTAAAAATAAATTTAAAACATGTGAGGTCAGTGGGAATTGAACCCAAGACCTCACTACATGAAAGCTGAAAAAAATGAGAGGTGTGGGATTCTAACCCACAACCTCTTGTCCAAACAAGAGAGTAAAGAGAAATTTTAAAACAATAAAAGTAATGGGAGGAGAGGGATTCGAATCCACCACCTCTTGTCTGAAGGAGGAGATAAGAAGAGAAGAGAGGAGTGGGATTCGAACCCACCTCCTCCCGGCAAAAATGGAAAAACTTAGGAAAAACAGAAATAATTGAATGTTGCTATGGGGGTTCGATCCTGGATCCCCTAATGCATAAAACGCCTAAGGTGAACTGAGGGGAGGAAAAAACGAAAGGAAAATTAATGTTAGTGAGGGGATTAGAAATCGGGTTCCCAAATCCAAAATGTAAATCCAAAATTAGGTGAAAGAAAATTAACTAAGTGTTGTCCAAGGTATTCGAAGTCGGGTTCCCTTCCCAATTCCGTAATGACATATAAGTCATACGTAAGTAATACTTAATGAATGCTGCCTCTAAAGATCAAAATCAATATCTTGGCATATCTGCAAGATGCATAAGTCTTGTACCACATAATCTTGGGTAAACATGAATCACTTAGACAGGCTATCAATGAAGCCTCATGGCTTGTATATGTGGACTCATAAGTCTAGAATAAGTTTAAAGTAAGTGAACCTAAGATGTATGTGATGAAATGATGTAATCCTTGAAGAGTTAAGTAAGAGTGTGAAACACACTAAGTGGCCAAGTGCATTGGCATATGATGAAATGAAAAATCATGTAAAGGGGTGAGTAATTATGAAGAGCAAATGTGCTAAAGTTAATGAATCGGTGAAAACATGATAAGAGGCTAATGTGAAAGATGACAGCAATCTCAAATGCGCCTAAGTAAATTTTACCAAAACGTACTCACATATGAGAGTGCAAAGTAAATGAAGAGACTCGTCTCTATGAACACTCAAATGAAAGTATTGAAGTTAATGCATACTTAATACTAATGATGATATGAAAAATCATCTAATGAGATATGATGCCTTCATGCTAGAAGAAAGTTTCCATGATGTATAATTTGAATGTAATGGAACTTTATACTGAGCATCGATAGGCTAGCTATGAGCGGTGATGCCTTCTTTCGGGAAAGTCGGAGGTTCACATAACTCTCATGAGATGAGACTATCCGGCATGTCAGGTATGGGTATCCTTAAATCTCCTAGTCTTCGAACCTATACTACCAATATAGGGATCTAGCAGGGTTCAATCCCATGTATGCTAGCATGCTTTGGGTTACTTTGGCCGGTGATTCCACCTCTTTTCGGTATGGGGGAGACACTAGATTTCAGGATGCTCACATGATCTATGTATGTTAAAGTTACCAAAGAATGAATTAGGCCAGCCTCAAATGATGCACATAATTAAATGAACAATACCAAAGGTGTTAGGATAGGATAATCAAGAGGTGAGATAGACTTAAGTAACAACACAAGGTTATTATTGGTCACTGCACAACAAACCCGATGTGATTCTTAACTACATCCTAGGTATGACTGGTGATTGAACTAGTATATGAAAGAATTAAAAATGAAGTACGTATGAATGGATGAAGCAGACTCTGGATTTGCTAAAGAAGGCTCCCTAGTTGAGGTACCATATGTTGAGCCCTCATTTTAGGATGTCCTAATGTCCAATCCATGATTCAAAGGTCTCATGGCAAATGAAAGATTGATATGAACTATGTGATATGATATGTGAAATATGTTATGTGTTGTTTGCAAAATGATAAATTTGATTATGCATGTTACACTCATGGCATGACTTTGCTAATCCAAATTAGGAAGGTCCAGTGACTTTCCTAATCCAAATTTGGCAAGTCCACTGACTTGATTTTCAATAAATCATGTTCTTAGGAAAGAGATATTCTTACTCATGCATGTCCTTTGTGTGTGCTTGCATATAACCATACTTAGTGCAAGTGTGTACTAATTCCATACAATTATCTATTTTTAGGTGTAGGCGCAGGTGGACGTTAGATTGAACAGTACAACGTTACAGCTATCCGTGCGTGGAGCTTTCATCCGGACTTGGTATTCCCTCATGATTTCAAGGTTGTCTACTGTTATTATTATCTAGCTTAGATGTAGGCCTTAGATAGTGGAGCATGTTCCACAAGTGTTTCATTTCCCACTTCATTTCATATTTTTTAATGGTACCGTTTAGGCAAGTACACATATAATGCGGCTATGAACTATTTCTTTCATTTAATGATCTTAATGATAGATGGTTCATTGTGAAAATTTATGAGTTTAAGTATAATGTCTTATACGAATGTTAAATAACAAAAAGTTCAAATTTTCCCCAAAAATTAACCTAGATAAAATAAGGATGACGTATGTAGGCTTGTTTGCGACCTCTGAGAGGTCAACGACGCCAGTCTCGTCTTGGGTCTAGATTCGATCGTGACAAAGTTGGTATCAGAGCACTAGGTTAAATTCCGAGGATAATAAGTTCACATCAACCACATTGAGTAGTTTCTAAGTCATGGTAGTGAAGTGCACCACTATCCTAAATTAGAGACTGCATGATGCGTAGGAAAATTTCCCTTATTCTGATCTTATCGTGCCTTTGCTAATGTCAAATTTCTTGGTGTTATGAGAGTGTCTAACATCAACTCTTTTTGTTTCAGAGAATGAATTCCAGGAGAAACATTGGTTATAGAAGAGGAGGACCAGCTGCTGGGGACAATAAGGTTTCACCCCAGGCTCCACCTGAAGGAGTGGTCATTCTAGTTAACCTAGCTGGGTTGGATGATGCTAAGGTGAGGACCACTCTGGATCAGATAGCTCAGGCCATCACCATGCAGGCCCAGGCAATGACGGCCCAGGATAACAGACAAAATGTACATAGGGAGGATCCACCGGTACGTAGCATGGCTGATAGGCTGCAAGACTTCACGAGGATTAATCCTCCTATCTGTACAGGGTCAAAAAATTCAAAGGATCCCCAAGAGTTTGTGGACGAGGTCCACAATATTTTGGTGTCCATGGGGGCCACAGATACTGAGAATGCTGAGTTGGCTTCCTATCATCTCAAGGATTTTGCACAGACTTTGTGCAACATGTGGCAAGATAGACGGGCGTTGGGCAGAGTTTCGCTCACGTGGGAGATGTTTAAGACAGCTTTTTTGGTGAAATTATTCCCCATTGAGATGAGGGAAGATAAGGTTGAGGAATTATCAACCTGAAGCAAGGATATATGACAGTCAGGGAGTATTCCCTGAGATTCGTTAAGCTGTCCTGGTATGCCACTTCCCTAGTGTCTAACAACAGGGATGAGATGAGCAGGTTCCTCACAGGGATCACCGGAGATCTAGAGGAGGAGCGTCGGTCTACTATGCTCCACGATTACATGGACCTCTCAAGGCTGATGGTGCATGTCCAGAAGGTAGAGGCAGTGGGAAGAGGAGGGGCGTTCGTGATGCTAGGAGGCCTAGGCCTTCTGATCAAGCAGGCCCTACAAATGGAGGAAACAGGAACAATTTCGGTGTTCGTGAACAGCCTAGGTTCAAAAAGAGGCAATAAAGTTCTGGGAACTCTAAGTTTCATAGGAGTGCAATACCTAGAGAAGGCATACTCGAGCCCGAGAAGGGCAATGGAGGTGATGTGGAGCATCCCAGAAAGGACTGTGCCAAGTGTGGCCATGATCAAATAGGAGAGTCACGACAGGGCACTAATGTCTGCTTCGGTTATGGAAAGATAGGGCACTTGGTCAAGGACTTCCCACAGAAAAGGGGTCAGGGTGGAGCTAATGCACAGCCTAGGACTAATTCACAGGGTGCAGTGCAGTCGAGCCTCTTAAGAGGAACAGGTTCTACCCCCTGAAGGGCAGGGAGGAGTAGGAGAAGGCCGCTGATGTGATTATAGGTATGGTGCAAGTATTCTCAACTTCTTTTTATGCCTTACTTGACCCAGGGTCTACGTCTTCCTTTGTAACTCCTTTGCTTGCTCTGACTCTTGAGATAATTTCTCAAGTTATGCATGATGCTATAGTGGTTGGTACACCTTTAGAAGAAAATGTAAGAACTGATAGAGTATACAAGGATTGCCAAATAGTTGTATATGGTAAAACTTTGTGTTCTGACCTTGTTGAGTTACCAATGCATGATTTTGATCTTATGTTATCACTGGCATCGTGCTAGATAGATAATAGTGTCATTCAGGGATGAATGTTCCTAAGGGGGGATGATGGAACAACCCTAAAAAATTTATAAGATAAGTAATGCTTAATGTGTCTAGAATGCCTACGATTAGACCGGGTTCACATAGATTGATATGCACAGAACCAGGCCTTTGAACCCTTGCAACAGCCAAGCCAACTAACTTGGGGAGTTAGTTGAGCTAGAAAAGGTTGGGTCCAGCCATGTAGGGCTCCCGAATATAAAGATTTGCCCGTATGAGTTTTTATCGGACTTAAAAAGGTGAAATCTTAGGTTTGGAGGGTCTAAGGGTAAAATGGTCTTTTTCTAGGATAAGGGTAGTATCGTAATTACCCTAAATATGTAATAAAATATTTTATTAATATTGTGTAAGGGCATTTTGGGAAGAGAGGTCCGAAATTGCCCAATAAGCAAAATTTTGCTCCACCCGGGTTCGAACCTAATTGGGAGCAATGATTTAATTTATTTGGTAGATTAATTTAATAAGTTAATAATTAATGGCTGATTTTTTAAAAAAAAGTAAACCATATTTTTAATTATTAATTATTAATTATTAATTAATTTGACTAAGTCTAGCCAACTAGTCCTAGTTCTAAGGGACACTATCTCACACCACTCTCTCTCATGCATATATATATATATATATATATATATAGTTTTACTTTCTTTTTGGATGCAAAAACAGAAAACAAAAGATCAGAAAACAATCAAAAATTTCTCTACACTTAAAGAACTTACCAAAAAAACTACAAACAAACAAGCTAACTTAAGAAACGAAAAATTTACGCAATCTTCTCGATGGGATCGTGTTGAAGGTTTAGTGAAGGATTTGGGCAGAACTTTGAAGGTGTGGAAAGCTACAACCAGGTAGTGATTTTCCCTCTTGGAATCCTTTCTCAAAGAGAATTTTTTTCCTACAAAATTCAACGTATGAAACTAGGGCTGTCTCCCTTTTGGCGAAATCCTTGTCCCTAGTCTCCTTCCCGTTTCAATCTAAATAAGGTTAGAAATCATGTTTTTGATATGGTTTCTGGTAGCTAAGTGTGAAATATGATTTTTTTTTTGTGATTTTGTGTTTAGAAATTACAAGCATGTTCAATGATATCAACCGAAAATGATGTTGTGCAATGTGTAAAATGTATGTTGTTGTTCTCGGTTTTGAAGCCTTAAAATGTCTTGTTTAATGATTGGAATTGACGTGCATAAGATGTGTAATTTGTGTTGTTCAAATGAAGTATAAGAATAATGATCTTAAGTGGAAAAATCTAAGCTAAAACAACAATGAATCTACACTTAAAAACGCGTTAGACAAATTTTTAAAATACAACCAAACGAATGTATGAATGTTGTTATGTCAACGCTACAAAATTTAATCAAATTTCCAGCACTTTGTGATTGAGATTTGGACAGAACACTTAAGGTTTGAGAAGTTTAAAAATAAATTTAAAACATGTGAGGTCAGTGGCAATTGAACCCAAGACCTCACTACATGAAAGCTGAAAAAAATGAGAGGTGTGGGATTCGAACCCACAACCTCTCGGCCAAACAAGAGAGTAAATAAAAATTTTAAAACAATAAAAATAATAGGAGGAGTGGGATTCGAATCCACCAACTCTTGGATGAAGGAGGAGATAAGAAGAGAAATAAAAAATAATAATGAGAGGAGTGGGATTCGAACCCACCTCCTCTCGGCCAAAATGGAAAAACTTAGGAAAAAGAGAAATAATTGAATGTTGCTATAGGGGTTCGATCCCGGATCCCCAAATTCTTAAAACGCCTAAGGTGAAGTTAGAGGAGGGAAAAAATAAAGGAAAATTAATGTTAGTGAGGGGATTAAAAATCGGGTTCCCAAAGCTGAAATGTAAATCCAAAATTAGGTGAAAGAAAATTAACTAAGTGTTGTCCAAGGGATTCGAAGTCGGGTTCCCTTGACCAATTCCGTATTGACATATAAGTCATACGTAAGTAAATATTTAATGAATGATGCCTCTAAAGATCAAAATCAATATCTTGGCATATCTACAAGATGCATAAGTCTTGTACCACATAATCTTGGGTAAACATGAATCACTTAGACAAACTACGAATGAAGCCTCATGGCTTTTATATGTGGACTCATAAGTCTAGAATAAGTTTAAAAGTAAGTGAACCTAAGATGTATGTGATGAAATGATGTAAACCTTGAAGAGTTAAGTAAGAGTGTGAAACACACTAAGTGGCCAAGTGCATTGGCATATGATTAAATGAAAAATCATGTAAAGGGGTGAGTAATTATGAAGAGCAAATGTGCTAAAGTTAATGAATGCGGTGATAACATAATAAGAGGCTAATGTGAAAGACGAGAGAAATCTCAAATGAGCCTAAGTAAATTTTACCAAAACGTACTCACCTATGAGAGTGCAAAGTTAATGAAGAGACTCGTCTCTATGAACACTCGAATGAAAATACTGAAGTTAATGCATACTTAATACTAATGATGAGATGAAAATCACCTAATTAGATATGATGCCTTTATGCTAGAAGAAAGTTTCCATGATGTATGATTTTCATGTAATGGAACTTTATCCTGAGCATCGATAGGCTAGCTATGAGCGGTGATGCCTTCTTTCGGGAAGGGCGGAGGTTCACATAACTCTCATGATATGAGACTCTCCGGCATGTCAGGTATGGGTATCCTTATATCTCCTAGTCTTCGAACCTATACTACCAATATAGGGATCTAGCAGGGTTCAATTCCCATGTATGCTAGCATGTTTTGGGTTACTTTGGCCGGTGATTCCACCTCTTTTCGGTATGGGGGAGACACTAGATTTCAGGATGCTCACATGATCTATATATGTTAAAGTAACCAAAGAATGAATGAGGCCAGCCTCAAATGATGCACATAATTAAATGAACAATACCAAAGGTGTTATGATAGGATAATCAAGAGGTGAGATAGACTTAAGTAACGACACAAGGTTATTATTGGTCATTGCACAACAAACCCGATGTGATTCTTAAACTACATCCTAGGTATGACTGGTGATTGAACTAGTATATGAAAGAATTAAAAATGAAGTACGTATGAATGGATGAAGCAGACTCTGGATTTGCTAAAGAAGGCTCCCTAGTTGAGGTCCCATATGTAGAGCCCTCATTTTGGGATGTCCTAATGTCAAGACCATGATTCCAAGGTCTCATGGCATATGAAAGAATGATATGAACTACGTTGTATTATATGTGAAATATGATATGTGTTGTGTGCAAAATGGTAAATTTGTTGATGCATGTTACACTCATGGCATGACTTTTGTAATCCAAATTTGGCAGGTCCATTGACTTTCCTAATCCAAATTTAGCAAGTCCACTGACTTGAATTTGTACAAATCATGTTTTTAGGAAAGAAATATACTTACTCATGCATGTCCTTGGTGTGTGCTTGCATTTACCCATACTTAGTACAAGTGTGTACTAATTCATACAATTATCTATTTTTAGGTGCAGGCGCAGGTGGACGTTAGATCGTACGGTACAAAGTTACAACTATCCGGACGTGGAGCTTTCATCCAGACATGGTAGGTCCTCATGCTTTTGAATTTGTCTAGTGTTATTATTATCTAGCTTAGATGTAGGCCTTAGCTAGTGGAGCATGTTCCACTAGTATTTCATTTCCCACTTCATTTCAGATTTTGTAATGGTACCGTTTTGGCATGTACACATTTAATGCAACTATGAACTATTTATTTCATTTGATGATCTTAATTTTAGATTGTTGATTGTTAAAATTTATGAGTTTAAGTAGAATGTCTTATACGAATGTTAATAAAGATGACGTATATAGGATTGTCTGTGACCTTTGAGAGGTCAACAATGCCGATCTCGTTTGGGGTCTAGATTCTAGTCGTGACACGATTTCACCATAAAATCTTCATCAAACGTTGAGGTATGGGATCTAATTCACCTTGAAGACTTCTTTCCTCAAAGGTCTCCTTCAAAGTATTTCAAAAAGTTGAGTTTTCAAGTGAGATTCATTCAATTACTAATTTAACGTTATGAACTGAGTTGTTTATGGTTTCTTTAGGATATAATGGATATATTAACATGTATTTTAACTTTATTATGAGCAATTGTGATATTTTTTTCAATTTGAATATTATGATCCTTACCTCTTAACCCTAGGTTTTATTTAGATGTGAATTGGGTTGTGATTGATTCAATTGACTTGATTAATAGTTAAATCATTATTAGATGATGTTGTTACACCAATAATGAACAAATTAAGATGAATTTTAACTTCCATACTAGTTCTTGAGAAGTGTCTAGGTTATGATAATGGACATAAATATCTTGTCTTAAGCTTTGAGTTAGTATTAAATTATTGGTAGTGGTTCTTCTAGCCTTATTATCATGTTGGTTATTGAATTATGTAAATGTGATGAACTAGTTGAGTTGAGTTATGGTTTGATGGTAAGACCCTTATAATGAACTATGAAAGAGTCTTGGTAAGTCTTGTAATCCCTATTCCTTACTTCAACTTGTGGCTAATTGTGATTAAGTCATGATGATTGTGTTGGAGTATGCCTTATTTAGGATCTATAGGGTGGTATGATGTTGAATTGAAATGTCTTGGTTATGGGTGTGAGGTTTATTAAGATGTAAATGCTATAAGAATGTTGACGTATACCAATGTGACTTATTATGAAGTAATATGTAATGTGTTAACTTCACCTATATGAATTGTGATGAAAGGATTTATACTCATACAATTCTTATTGAGCTATTAATGATTATTATTACACAAGGCGTAGACCCTATGACTTAATCAAATCTATGATTGATAATAAAAGGCTTAAAGACATTTTTAAAAGGGACTCTAGCTTAGCACCAAGTGAAATAAATTGAGGAGTGTTCCTTCCCACATAGGGAAGGTAGGAGAACTTAATGACACTTGAGCTTGGAGAATATAATGCATAGAGCATAAAGAGTGTCCCAACTATATCTCTTAGTTCTTGAACTATGTTGCCCTCATATGAATAGATAGTGGATCCATATAGTTGCTATATTTTATGTTTTGGGAACTACCTTGGCAAGTAGTCCGCCTTCTTTTTGTCTGGGGTTTTATGACTCTAGATTCTAGACTAGCTCACGTGGTCTATGTTGGTTAGGGCAAGATGTTTCCAAAAGTTAAAATGAATTAAAGGATTAACTCCAACTAGGATAACCTAAGGGGGTCTAGCTTAGTCTAGGTAGGGGTATGAGACTCTACCTAAGCATTGCACTAGTTAGCCTTGAGGGGAGTCTTAGGAGGATGTTCTTATATATGTTTATGTTAGGATAATATGTATGATATATATATGATGAACTTGCACATGGTTGATACAATATGTTTATTAGTTCACATATGAGTATGTGATGGGTTATATTGTTAAAGTAACATGAAATGTATATCTAAATGTTATATTATGTGGAGTTGGACATTGGTTATGGATTCTTGCTGAGGTTACTTGATTGACTAAGGTTATGGGGATTTACTTGATCATTGCACTTGTTTACTTGATAAGGATTCATGAGTAGATTTCTTGCTTATTATGATATGATTATATCTTATTCATGCTTGTGATCTTATTCCTTGATGATAGGGTTGTAGTAAATCATGGGTTCAAGTATGTTAGGATACATATTACTTGTTTGAGCTAGTAAGTATGTTTGGTTGATTGGTATGACTTGCTTCATTATGCATGAGACTTTTAAAAGGGGTAAAATGGCATATTTGACTAAATGACCCTTTTTAACATGTTTTATTACTATATGTGCATATGGTCTCATACTTAGTACATGTGGAGCACTAACCCCATTTTCTTCCTTTTTCCCAAAAATTTTAGGTTCCGGTCATTGAAGGATTATTTGAGACGACTTGAAGAAGGCTTGGATATTCTCTATCATCCAAGTGGGTAGGTCCTCACTTTTTTAGGGCTATGCCAATATCTTGATTATGAAGTTGATTTGTTTTTCTACGACTTTTATGTTCATTCAAATTTCATTCGTGTACGACTTGTATAAGCCTATATGTGGCTTCTTTACATTTGATGTAGGGCTATGCCCAAATTACTATGATAATTTATATCGTATGAGATGAGACAATCTTTGAAATTATCTTTCTATCTTATATATTTGTATGTGCAATAAAAGTATAAGACTATGTAACCTTCCTATACGAAGGGTCTATGTATACTCGATACTACTATATTATGTGTATGTACAGGTCTATGTAAACCTCTAAGTTGATGTAATGGAAAGTTTTAGTTATTCCGCAATTTCAACCTATGAATGTAATGACATGAGACTAAGAGGCTAGTCTAAGTGCTTAAAGAGGACGACGATGACGGTTACGTCTAAGGGGTTAAACAAGAATGTGACATTAGGGTAGTTCACTCTAAAGGTCAAAATGAATTCACTGTAATATTTTGAATGTTTACTATAAAGTGGCTTCTTTTGATAATGTTATGGTAATTCTTCTCTAAGTGTTAAATAATTATTCTTATGTTGTTTCACTTCTAATATACAGTAATGTTTTACTTAATTTGCATAAAAATGTGTTTTTACTAAAATGTCCCGTTTTGCATGTCTTTGCATATGGCATACTTAGTACGTTGTTTTGTACTAACCCTTTACTTTTCTATACTCTATAAATACACATTTTGGAAGCGAGGTTAAAGTTTAGAAGGCAAGGTTGGGATTTTATTCTGTCAAGACAAAGTATGTCCTCATATATTCGAGGTCATAGTTCGTGATTCGTTTAGTTTTGTATAAGTTATTATTATGTATTTCTTTCAAATATAAAGGGTCGTGTCCTTAGTTATTTATGTAGTGTTTTTAAGTTATCTGGTGACGATGATATTTTCTAAGTATTTATAAAAGAATTCCTTTTTATATTAGTTTATGTGAAAAGTTTTAATTTCGCACTACTTTTCATGTCTTATGTAATGAACGATAGTTAAAGGGCTTGTACAAGACACCAAAGGGTAAAGTACCCCGGTCATGACTCAAGGGTCCTTCCTAACTTCTAGGGGGTGCTTTCGGATCGTACCCGTTATCCTCATCCCATTTCTAATTAAGGTTAGTTTTTCCGATTGATAATGCGTATAATGAGTAAAATTGAATTTGACTTCTTTTCAAGATGTGCATAAAAATGGTAAAACTTTCATTAACATAAGATTTTGATGAAAAGATGCTCTTTTTCTTGATTTTCACTTATCTGTGAATTTGGTATGTTTTGCATTAATGAATGGATATTTAGCATGTTGATGTGTTCTGAAATGAGTTTTTCCATAAGAACTCTTTTCTGTATTTAGCTCATGTTGTTGTTGAGAAGGAAATTACTCGTGTTGTGAGTTTGAGCTCTTATATGAAGTAATTGATATTTTTGAGTTACTATGAGTAAATGACATGTTGTTATGTTGTTTTTAGTTGTAACTCATGTGATTATGTATGTTTTGGTTGGGCTGCTAGTAATGAGTCTATCCTTTCCCTATAAAGTATTTTAGTGGTATTCGGGGACGAATGTTTCCTATGGGGGGGTAATGTAACACTCCTAAAGTCCAAGACCTAATGTAGAGCATCACATGTTGTTCTATGTTTGGTAACACTACAATATTTTTTATAAGTTATTTAGGAGTCAACACGTTAATAAACGTCAAACACCTCCAAAAACTAGTGCACTTGAACTAGTAAAACGTCCTTAGGTTTCGTGAAGGTTTGGAGGTGTTTTATGGAGTCTAAAACTTGTAAAATTACTTTAGATATGTAAAGTAATGTGTATAGAGTGAAAATGTCAAGTTGCGCCCCCCCCCCCCAAGTGTCGCCTTAGTAGACCCCAAACTTAGTCAAGCAAGCTAACAAAGCAGCAGCCAAATTGCACTTCGCTGATATAGGTCTGCATTGCGGACTTGGTGTGCCCAGAGGAAAAAAATCAAGTCTGCATTTCCGTAACGTCGCGGACACTTCCATATCAAAAATTTATTTATAAAATCTTGTGGGAGCTGCTCTGCGTCGCATACTTGTTCCCCGACGATATTCTGAAATTTGGAATTCAAATTTTACTTCATTAAAGGGTCAACTTAAGGGAGGGGTCTCCTGGGTATTTCATGGGAGGGCTATCTATTAATTATCAATCATTTTTCCCTAACATTCACTCACTCAAATCAAATCCCCAAATGAAAATACAAAGCTCTCACCTCTCTGTACTTTCTTTGTTTATTCAACCTCGATTAGAGGAACAAAAAAGCTAAAATAGAATACCAAATTCTCAAGGATTTCACTTGGATTTCGTGTATTAAGCTTCATTAAGGTATGGTTTTTTCACACTTGGTATTCCTTCCCCAAGTTGATTTCTAAATCACCCAATTCCAATAGCTTTCTTTTTCTTATGCGTTTTTTCTAAACATGCAATTGATTATTGATTATGACTAATATTGATTACCCTTGGATAATTAAGTGTATATTGTTGATTAGTTGATGTTAATTGTGGGAATTTTGTGTGGATCATGTCCCTTTCCTCAATTTTCTCAAATCCTAGATCTTGCTTATGAATAGATGAGAGTTGAAGAATATACTGATTGTTAGACTTGTTTTATCTATTGAAATTCATTGATGGACTGCGTAGGATGATATATTTTGGGATTGGATCTATTTCTTGAAGACTTCATGATGAACCATGTTCCACTAACCCTAGGTTATAGATTAATGTTGTGTTGGATAGTGATGATACAATTGACTTAGTTCTCGTGTTAATTACTATTGTATGATGTTATTACACCTATTGTTTGATGAAATTGGTTGGTTGATGGTAAGACCAAGGAAGGAGGCTTTTGAAGGTGAATTGGTAAGACATTACAGTCTTGAATCCTTTACTTCAATTGTGATGGTGGGTACTTGGTGATGAAGTTCCATTTAAGCATATAGTGTGATTTAATTAAGTAGGTGTTGTTATGATGATACAATTGAAATGTTTTGATTATGTGAAGGTATGAGATTATGTTTAAGATGTAATGGTATAAGTGGGTTATGAATTGCCTATGTGTCTTATTATGACATGATTATGATAATGTGTTAATCTCACATATGAGGATTATATTTAAAAGATATTCTCATGCAATTCCTAATGAGCTAATGATTATGAATATACAAGGGGTTAGTCTCCTATGGCCTATACTAATCTATGATAATTAATTAAGGTTTAAAGGCATTTCAAAAAGATACATTAGCTTAGAAGCCTATACTAATCTATGATAATCAATAAAGGCTTAAAGGCATTACAAAAAAGGACATTAGCTTAGAACATAGTGAACTAGATATGAGAGGTGTCCCCTCCCAATATGGGACGGTAGGTTCATAATTGTTCTCATGAGATGGTGACAATAATGCAATTGAGCATCAAGAGGGTCCCAAATATATATCCTACTTCATTAACTATGTTTCCTCAGAGGAATACTAGACAGTGGATCCACCTTGAATGCTATGTTCATGTTTCCGTACTACCTTCGCAAGTTTTCCACCTTCTTTCTGTGTAGGGTTTCATGACACCGGATTCCACATTTAGCTCATGTGTTCTATATCGGTTAAGGAAAGTTATACCCAAAGTAAAATAAAGTAATAAAGTGAATACTAAATAGGTGACCTAAGGTGTTTGACTTAGTCTATGTAGGCAATATGGGACTCAACCTATACATCGCACTAGTTGGCCTTAAGGGAAATCCTAGGAGGTTGTTCTTATGTTTTATAAAATGAATTTTATGTATATGTTGACTTTACATGTTCATGATCGATATGATGTTAGTTTCACTTATGAACATCTTATTGGTCTATATTGATAAATATGGTGATGGTTACTCTTGATGCTATGTTAGGTAAGGTTATACATTTTTTGTGATCCTTTGTTGGGTTTACTTTATTTAATAAGGTTATGGGGCTTTACTTTGTCATTGCACTTGTAGGCTTGATGGTGGATTATGAGTAAGAGTCCTATACATGTTGTAAGGTTGTGAACTGTTAGGCATGCTCTGTTGTTATAACATGATGTTGGAGTTGGTTTGAATATTTACTCAAAAATGTTATTAAACATGTTGACTTGGTTATACTTGATGATGTTACTCTTGTGTTTTATATGGCTTTGTCTTAATGAATATGTGGTTATTGGCTCATAAGTGTTCTTCATTGTGCATAAGGCTTTTCAAATTAACTTAGAATGGTTTTAAAAAAATGTCCCCTTTAGCATGATTTCAAATGTTTTATGTGCATGTTCCCATACATTGTAAAAGTGTATACTAACCCATAAATCTATATTTCTACAATTATGTAGGTTCAGGCCATTGAAATTCTAGAAAGTCCTTTTGAAGGTAACTTGGACTCTCTTTGTCCATATTTTGTTGGTATTCACCTTACGAGGACAATGCCACTATCTAGCTATTAATATTGTTCTAGTTTAAAGACATTTAGTGCTTTCCCTTTCATTTGAATACGATTGTTTTTTATGCCTATATGTGGCTTTTGTTGTAATGATACAAGGGTCATTCCCACATGTTGTACTTGATCTAGATGTTTTGAATGTGAGCCGTTCCCAATTAGAATATCTTTACATATTATGTATATGAGATAAAAGTAGAAGCCTATGTATTGTTTCACATATGAGGAGTCTATGTAAACAAATGTTAAGAGGTTTGTCTTAGTCCTCTCTGAGGACGACTACACCGGTTACTTCTAGGAGGTGCTCCCAGGTATGAAACTTAAGTGGTTAGTTAAGGGTTAGGGGTGTCTAATTAAGTTATTTAAGGTACTATAGAAAGACCTAAACCTAATTAAACTAACACAACTCACTTCAACTCCCAAACTCAAATCCTCTTCCTTCTTTGTACTTTCTCTCTCCCCAAAGAAGACTCCTTTGAAGACGAAAGTCAAAGGTCTTAGGGATGCAATATTCCTACTTTTTATTCATAATAATTCAATATTAACTAAGGTATGGAAGATCTTTACCTTTGGGACTCCATCCCCAAGGGTTCTTTCAAATTGATTTGCAAAAGTTGATAAAAACATGTGTTTCATTCCTAATCAAAAATTGATCTTTTAATTGTATTTTTCTTGGTTTATTTTTATTATTATGAATATAATATGATTTATTATTGGTGAATTATGGTTTGTATTCATGCTATACCTTGTTCTACTTAAGAGATCATGAATTGACCCTATTTTCTTAACTCTAGGTCGTGAATCGATGTTGAATTGAATAGTGATGATGCAGTTGACTTAGTAATTTTGTTAATTGCTATTATACGATGTTATTAAGTCTATTAATGTAATAATATGGTTAGTTTATAGTAACACCATGGATGAAGGATTATGAACATGAATCGGTAAGACCTTTGATCTTGAACTCTTACTTCAATTGTGATGGATTTTACATGATGATGATGTTCAATTAAAGTATTGATTGTGATAAAATTATATAGGTGATGGTATGATAAATGTAATTAAAATATCTTTATTATATGTATTTTGAGATTATGCTTTAGGCATGATGATATAAGGATGATTAAAAATCACTTTTGTGCCTTACTATGAAATAATGATGATAATGTGTTAATCTCACATATGAGGGTTGTGCTTAAAGGAAGTTGTCACACAATTCCAATTGATATAATGATCATTAATATACAAGGGGATAATATCCTATCACCTATACTAAGTTATGATGATTAATAAAATCTTAAAGACATTTCAAAAAGGGATTGTAGCTTAGATCCAAGTGAACTTGACAATGAGAGGTTTTGACTCCGCATAGAAGGGAGATTCACCAAGTGTTCTCATGAGATGAGGGCTCTAATTTCTAATGGTCATGTAGAGGGTTCAAGTCATATCTCCTAGTTCCTTTAATATGTTTCTTCCTTAGGAATACTAGCTTGTGGATCCACCTAGAATGCTATGTTCATGTTATGGTACAACCTATACAAATAGACCACCTTCTTTCGGTGTAGGGTTTCATGAACTAAATTCCAGATTTAGCTCATGTGGTGGAATGTCAGTTAAGGCAATTGTTCCTGAAATTAAAATAAAGCAATGAAGTGAACACTAACTAAGGTGACTTAAGGGGTTTTACTTAGTATAGGTAGTAATATGGGACTCTGCTTCTAAATAAGGTGACTTAAGGGGTCTTAGGAGGTTGTTCTTTTGCTTTTATAAATCAAATTATATGCATAAGTTTACTTTTCATATTGATGATTCCATATTATGTTAATTTCACTAATGTACATGTTATTTCTCCAAATTTCTAAATATGATATTGACTTCTTATGATGCTATGTTATATGAAGTTGGATATTTCTTGTGTTCCTTTGTTGGGTTTACTTGGTTTTGTGGGGTTATGGGACTTCACTTTATCATTGACTTTGTAAGCTTAGTAATGGATCATAGTTAATGGTCTTGGACATGTTGTAAAGTTATGAACTCCTATGCATGCTTTGTTTTGGTATAACATTGTGTTGAAGTTGTTTTGATTAAGTACTCTAATATGCTCCTATAAATAATGAATTGACTTTACTTGATGATATTAGTCTTGTATGGTATATGGTTTTGTCTTTATAAGTATGTGTTCATTGGTTCATATGTGCTCTTAATTGTGCATAAAGGTGTTTCAAAGTAAATTAGCATGTTTTGAACAATTTATCCCTTTTAGCATGATTTCTATGATTATGTGGGCATATGTTTCCATACTTAGTACAAGTGGCGTACTAACCCATATATCTACGTTTTTTACAAAATGTATGTTCCGTCCATTGAGTTTGTAGAAGGACAATTGAAGAAGGCTTTGAATCTTTTCTCCAAGTGTTGGTAGGTCCTCATGTTCGGGGATGTTACGTATTTCTACATTCTAGCTTTGAAGTTGTATTGTCGTAAAGACTTTGTTCATTCCTTTATCGTTTGAATATTGATGTAAGCCTATGTTGCATGTTGACTTTGTATTGGCTATCTTTATGATTTTTACTTGTTTAGATGCTTCAATATGAGACGAAGTATTAGACTTAATTCCTATGCATCTTATGTTGTCTAAATGAGAAGCATATGCATGCTTCATATGCGAGGAGTCCAAGTAAAATCCACATGTAGTATGCGAGAGGTCTATGTAAACCTCATTATGTAGTTATATATGAAAAGTTTCAATTTTTCTCACATTGTAACCTATGAAATGTAATGACGAATGCAAAGAGGATAGTCTTAGTCCTCTCCGAGGACGCCGACGCCGGCTATGTCTCGGGGTGCTCTCCGGTCGTAAAAAACATAGTAACTGAGCATGAGGTTAATAAATCTTAGAATTGATGTCTGACTGAACCACATTTACGTAGAGTATTGATAATGGGTGTGAAGCGGGCCACACTTATGAATGAGAGGCTATCTGACGCTTAGGAATTCCCACTTATTGATAATCTTGAAAATCCTGTCATGTCTTTTTCCTTCTAATCATTTTTTTGTGGATATAGGATATGACTACTAGACGTGCAGCTGAAAGAAAAGTGGGGGATGACTTGTCTAATGAGGGATTTCCTCCCCAAGAAGACCAAGTCCCTCCACAAGATAACCAAGTGCATCCTCAAGAACAAGCTTCGGTCACTCCTCCACCTTTCATGGATGGAGAGATATGGTCCATATTTTTTACTTTTGATCAAGCTATGACTGCCAAATCACAAGCCGTAGCCACTCAAGATCAAGCAATGGAGGTTGAAGCAAATAGGGATGTTGGACTCCGTGTTTAACAAAATGCTAGTACCACGGCTTCCCGCTTGAAGGACTTCACTAGGATGAACCCTCCTATCTTCTTTGTGTAGAAAGTGAATGAGGACCCCAAGACTTTATTGATGAGTTCTACTAGATTCTATATGTTATGGGGTTGACTTCGAATGAAAGGCCGAGTTATCTTTCTATCAACTAAAGGATGTGGCTAAATCACGATACACCCACGAAAAGGCCAAACTTGCTTCCTATCAACTAAAGGATGTGGCTCAAACATAGTACACTCAATTGAGAGACAATAGGGCCTTGAAAGTGATTCCTATAACTTGGGAGGTATTTGGAAGGGATTTTAATGATCGCTTCTTTGCTAGAGAGTAAAGGGAGGCCAAAATGGTGGAATTATCGACCTTCATCAAGGAGGTAAAAGTGTGCAAGAATACTCCTTGAAATTCACAAAATTATCTATATATGCTCTTTCCTTGGTGTCTAACCCAAGGGATGAGATGAGTCTCTTTTGTGACGGGAGTGTCCAAGGATTTGGTTGAAGAGTCTCGTTCGGCGATGGTCCATGACAATATGGATATTTCTAGGTTGATGGTTCATGCTCAACAAGTTAAGGAAACTCAACTTAAGAGGAAATATTGAGTATAAGAGGGCTAAGTCTTATGAAAGGGGTACTTCCAAGGGTAGGCTTGAGACTAAAGATAAGCCTAGGTTCAAAAAGAGGGTTTCTAACCAAGTTATTTCCAACTTTCCCAACAAACAACAAGGATAAAGTGTCTAAACATATGTCCCTAAAGGAAACAAATTGGAAATTCACTAAGTGATAAACCAACTTCTTCCAAGTGTGGTAATAAGCAATGGGGTTAGTGTCTAGTTGGGATGGGCAATTGGTTTGGTTGTGGAAAAGAGGCTCACCAAGTTAAGAATTTCCCTAATCTTAGGGGTCAGGAGAAGGGAAGTGGTCGAATGCAATCAAGTGTAACTAGTTCCAAACCTCAAAAGAGGAATAACTTTTATGCTCTACGCTCTAGATGTGAATAAGAAGAGTCCCCCGATGTGGTAACAAGTATGTTATAAGTCTTCTCTATTGATTTTTATGCTTTACTTGATTTCGGTGCTACATTGTTATTTGTAACCCTTCTTGTGGCTAAAAGATTGATATTTTACCCGATATTATTATTGAATCATTTTTGGTTATGACCCCGGTGGGTGACTCCGTTGTGGCTAGAAAAGAGTCTTTAGGAGTTTTCATATATCTTTGCCCAATATAGTTACTTGGGTGAATTTTGAAGAACTTGATATGGTAAATTTTTATGTTATTTTGGGAATTGATTGGTTTCATTCTTGTTTTGATTCCATTGATTGTCGAACGAGATTGGTTAAGTTCAATTTTCCTAGTGAACCCGCTTAGAGTGGAATGAGGGTAACTGAATTCCTAGAGGTCGTATAATTTCTTGTCTAAAGGCTTGTAAAATGAACTCTAAAGGGTGTCTTTACAATATTGTAAAAGTCAAACATCTTGAATCCGACATTCCTCCTATTGAGTCAGTCCCCGTCGTGAAGGACTGACTTTACGGATGTCTTTCCCGATGACATGGACGGAATTCCTTCCAGACGGGAAATTGATTTTGATATTAACTTATTACCAGATATGAATCCCATTTCAACCCCTTCTTACCGGATGGCTCCGGCGGAATTGAAAGAATTAAAGCTTCAACTCAAGGACTTGATAGATAAGGGTTTCATTTTAATCTAGAATTTTCACCATGGGGAGCTCCATTGTTGTTTGTTAAGAAGAAGGATGGGTCCTTTAGGATGTGTATTGATTATCGTCAACTTAAAAAATTCACAACTAAGAACAAGTATCCTCTCCCTATGATTGACAATTTGTTTGATCGACTCCAAGGGGCAAGCTACTTTTCTAAGATTGACTTGTGATCGGGGTATCACAAACATAGGGTTAGAGGTTAGGATGTACCTAAAACAGCATTTCGAACTAGATATGGGCACTATGAGTTATTATTCAGGTCGTTTGGTCTCACACATGCCTCGACGACTTTTATGGACCTAATGAATAGGGCATTCTTAAACTACCTATTTTCCTTTATGGTTGTCTTCATTGACGATATCTTGGTGTGTTCAAAAAATGAGGGTGATCATATGGCTCTTTTAAGAGTGGTATTACAAGTCTTAAAGGAACACCAACTATTTGCAAAATATAGCAAGTGTGAGTTTTTGTTGAGATCGGTGGCATTTCTTGATCATATCATCTCAAGTGAGGGTATAAAGGTTGATCAAAAAAGAACAAGGCGGTTAAGAATTGTCCTACACCATTTACTCCAACCGACTTTAGAACTTTTTTGGGTTTAGCTTGATACTATAGATGGTATGTGGATGGTTTTGCGTCCATTGCTTCTCCTTTGACTACTTCGACCCAAAAGAGTGTGAAATTTGAGTGGTCAGAGGCAGGTGAAAGAAGCTTCCAAATTTAGACAGATAGGCTTACCTCCGCTCCGGTGTTAACTTTACCTGAGGGTACTAAGGGTTTTGTGATATATTGCGATTAATCCCAATTGGGTTTGGGGTTTGATATTATGCAACAACAGAAGGTAATATCCTATGCCTTTAGACTACTCAAAGTACATAAGAGAAATTATTCAACTCATGATCCTGAATTAGAGGCCATGGTGTTTGCTTTAAAAATATAGAGGCATTACTTGTATGGTTTCCATGTGGATGGATATATCAACCATACGAGTCTTCAATATGTGTTTACTCCAAAAGAGTTAAATCACCATCGATGAAGATGGTTGGAATTGTTGAAAGATTACGACATGAGTCTCTACCACCCCGGAAAATCTAATGTGCTAGGGGATGATTTAAGTCGTATGACCATGGATAGTGTCTCTCATGTATAAAAAGACTAGAAAGGTCTAGTGAAAGATGTTCATAGGTTGGCTAGATTGGGTGTTCGGTTTTAAGATTACACATATAGTTGTTATGTGGTCCCAAATAACTCAGAGTCATCCTTAGTGGTTGAGGTGAAGTAAAAACAATATCTTAATTCACTATTGATGGAGTTGAAGATTCGGTACTTAGTAAGTTGAATGAGTCATTCTACCAAGGGTGGATGGTGTGATATGGTTCCAAAATAGATTATGTGTACCAGATGTTGATGATTTGAAGGGCATAAGAGTAAGCTCATAGTTCCCGATATTTCATACATCCAGGTGCTACGAAAATGCATCTTGATCTTAGAGAGGTATATTGGCGGAGTTTGTGTTCAATTGTCCAGATTTCCAACAAGTGAAAGTTCAGCGTCTAAAGTCGAGTGGTCTAACTCATAAAATGGGTGTTCCTACTTGGAAATGGAAGGAAATTAACATGGACTTCGTTGTTGGGTTGCCTCAAACAAGGGGGCAAAATGACTTAATTTGGGGCAAAGAATTATGCAAGGATCTACATTGATGAGACTGTGACTCTTCATGGGATTCCTTTGTCTATCATATCGGATAGAGGTGCTCGATTCACTTGTCGTTTTTGGAGGTCATTTCAACAAGGGTTGGGGTACTAGAGTGAACGTTAGCACCGCTTTTCATCCACAAACGGATGGTCAAGCAGAGCATACTATTCAAACCCTTGAGGATATATTAAGATCTTTTGTGATAAGAATTCAAGGGAAATTGGGACAATCACTTGTCGTTGATTGAGTTCTCCTATAATTATAGCTATCATTCAAACATTTCAGTGGATCCATTTGAAGCACTTTATGGTTGGATATGTAGGTCTCTGGTTAGATGGTTTGAGGTTTGTGAGTCTTCACTCTTGGTCCAAAAATTATCTATGAAGCTTTTAAGAAGGTTTGAGTGATAAGGGATAGATTGAAAATAGCCTATAGTCGGCAAATCTCGTATGCTGACAATAGAAGGTGAGATCTTGAATTCGAAGTAGGTGATATGGTGTATTTGAAGATCTCACCTATGAAAGATGTGATAAAATTTGGTAAAAAGGGGAAGTTAAGTCCACGGTATGTGGGTCCCTATGAGGTTTTGCAAAGGTTTAGAAAGGTTGCATATGAGTTGAGACTACCTAGTAAACTATCTTCAGTTCATCCAGTTTTACATGTTTCCGTGCTTAAGAAGTGCATCCGTGATACCGTATTTATTCTTCTTATTGAAGGGTTAGGTGTGAATGAGAGCCTTTCCTATGAAAAGGTTACGGTGGAAATCGTTGATAGACGATTTAAGAAGTTGAGTACAAGGAGGTGCCCTCCGTAGAGGTGTTATGGAGAATCCCCCAGTTGAGGGAGCAACATGGGAGGCCGAGGCCGACATGAAGTCCCGTTATCCTCATCTTTTTCCTAACTAATGTTTGTTATTCCTAATAATAATGAAAATAATGAATAAATTGGGATTTGACTTGTTTTCCAAAAATATGCATATTTGAGATAGAACGTTTGTGTTAAAATGATTTTCATGTGAAAATGATCTTTTCTTGGATTTGCACTTAATTTGTTTTGTGTATTGTTGCCTTCATGAAATAGTATGACCATGTTAATGTGTTGTAAGAAGTTTTGTCATAAGCGACTTGATGATCATGTTGAGCTTTTATTGATGTTGAGAAGTAAATTCCTCATGTTGTGATGTTGAAATTTATATGTTTTAAAATTGTGATTTGAGTTGCTATGTGTAAATGACATATTTTTATGTCGATTTGAGTTTTAACACATGCAATTATATTTTGTTGTTTGTTGGGATGCTATTATTGAGTTTATCCTTTCCCTTCAAAATATTTTAGTCTCATTCAGGGACGAATGTTCCTAAGGAGGTGGGGGATAATGTAACACTCCGAGAGTCTAAGACCTAATCTAGAACCTCACATATTGAAAAAAGACTAGTAACACCGTTTTAAGACCTAAAATAATGTATATAACTCATTAAGGAAGTTTTAGAGTCAAAACATCAAGGAGTTTCCATGTTGTCCGGTGAATTGTGAAATGGAGGTTAGTGTGCCTTGGCATGTTTCATGGGGTATTAAGATTCATAATTCAAAGAAATTTGGTAGAAAGGTGTTAAATATATATTAGAAAGTGTTTAGTGTTGAAACCTTCAACTACGGCTCCCCAAAGACCACTCTAAGGGTCCTTGAGAAGGACCCTTCCAAAATGACCAAAAGTTGTCAAATGACAACGGCTATAGACGAGCCAAATGACGGCGTGTCTCTTGGTTGACAGGGCGTCGATGGAATCCATCGTACAAAACATGTCCAATTTCATAAAATGGCCAAAAATCAAGTCTCTAAACTTATCGACGAATGTGCAATACGGTGGGCATAAGCAGGCGTCGACTGACCTATGGACAGTAAGTCAGGGTCTCGTAGGTCAGCTTTGGTTTGGTGTCTAAATTCTTAATGAAGTCATTTAATTAAGTTACTTGCTTAGGTGGTTAATTAAGGGTTAGTGGGTGTCTAATTAAGTAAATTAAGGCACTATATAAAGAACTAAATCGAATTAAACTAACACAACTCACTTTAATTCCAAAACTCAAATTCTCTTCCTTCTGTATACTTTCTCTCTTCCAAAAGAAGACTCCATTGAAGACCAAGTTCAAAGGTCTTAGGGATCCAAGATTTCTACTTTTTATCCATTAAACTTCAAGATTAAATAAGTTATGGAAGCTCTTCACCTTAGGACTCCTTTACCCAAAGGGTTCTTTCAAATTGATTTCCAAAAGTGTATTGTAACATTACGGAAAATTACATGTCTAGTGAAGAGCACAATAGGTCTTTCATAATGTGTATTGGGGATACATAGGCCTTCCAAGGACCAATATTGAGAAATATTGGGCATAGTATAGAAAATTGGCTAAGGGGTATTAGCCAATTTCTATTTAATGCCCAAATAAGCAAAATATTGTGCATATTAGAAAATATTGGCTTAAAGCGTGTTAGCTAATTTTTCTAAGTATTAATGAGCTTGTTTAAGAAATTTACCTGCAATGAAGACCCTAATCTAAAAACATATATTTTCCAACATTTACACAATCGGGACCAGACATCCATGTGTCAAGCCTAGATACCATATCACATGGCCATTTAAAATGATCATGTAGATTAAGCAGTGCCCAAGGACATAGTGAGGATCCTTGAGAAAATAAGTAAACATTACCAAATGAACAATAAATAATAGCTAGTTAGGAAAGTACAAGCAACCCATGTGCAAGCACATGGGGGCACATGGGGAGAAACGACCAAGAGGTCTAAAAGGTTGGTTATGGTAACAACTTAGGGATACTTCAGTAATTACCCTAGGTTACTTAATGAATTAATTTAGCAACTTAATTAATTAATTTAAATGGACAAAACCGAAATCACAAAGCAATTTCCAGATTTCGATTAAGGCAAGCAAAAGACAACATAGTACCTAACCTAGGATGGTTCAAAGGGTTAGTTATGGTACTAAAGACATGAGGGTACTTCAGTAATTACCCTAGGTAATGTATTTAATTATATTATCAACTTAATTAATTAAATTAAAGGGTTCAAACAGAAATCCTTACACTAACCTAGTATAACTCAAGAAACATCCTAGTACTTACCTAGGATGGTCCAAGGGTTGATTATGGTTCCAGTGACTTAGGGGTACTTTATTAATTTCCCTAGGTCCATTAATTAATTAAATTAGCCATTTAATTAATTAATTTAAATGGTCAAAATAAAATCCTTAGGAAAAATTACAGATTCGACTAAGTGTTATGTTTTCCTATTTCTAATCAATCTAGGAGGGTCTTTTTAGTAATTAACTAAGTAATTTATTTAATTAACTTAATTAACCTAAGTTGAATGAGTCAATGTCAGTTACTATGACTTAAACTCACGCTCTTACACTAATAATTTCACAACGCAAATCAGCAAACGAACGAAAGGAAAACAGAAAAGTTTCTCTCGACTTCTCTTAGGCAATTGCGAGGTTCTCTTCAAGATTTCGTGCAAGGTGGTATTCTTAGATTAAGTTCTACATAAGGTATAGGATTATATCCTTGAATTATTTCTCCAAGGGTAATTTCCATCATAAGGAATCCAATAAATCTTGAAAACTAGGGTTGCTCCCAAGGTTCTCGATGAACCTTCCCTTTCCCTAGTATCCTTGTTACGATTTCAATGTTGAATAGAGTAGTATTGATCATGTTGTTGGTATGTGGTGCTGGATGATTTTAATGTGTAGGGTTGTTTATTAAATAATGTTGAATGATCCTATGAATTGTATTTGTATGACGTTAAGTGCTCTTAAGTGAATTAAAGAATGATGTCATACTAAATGATATTCGAAAACGTTAAGTATGATGTTTGATGTCTCAGTGCATAGTTACTATTAACGTTATTTATGAAGATATTATGTTCATTACAGTGTTAATACGATGCTGTCCAAAATGGCTAATAATGTTATGCCTAAAATCATAATCTAAGATTGGTTTAAAAGATCGCCATGAAATCAGTTGGAGTGCATGTTTGCCTTATGCCAATAAAATGGCTAAAAATACATTGTCTAAGAATGATGAATGAAATTGGCTATAATGTAATCTTTAAATAATTAATAGACTGGCTAATGAATAAGGTATAATAACTTAAGTGTGAATGAATGTACCTTTGGCTTATGCCAATAAAGATGGTTGTGTAATCTATAACCAATATGTTATGCCAATACTAATCTTATGGCAATCACATATAGCCAAAATAATGAAATGACAACTCAAGTACTCCTAAGGTAATTCAATGAATTCATATCCAAGGGCATGCCATTCATTGGGACAAGTCCCAACATGCTCTAAAAGAATGAACTATGAACTTATGTAAGTCATTGAATGAAATGCTCATCGTCCATAAACGATGATACGAAGCTACTAAATGAAAGTAAGCAAGTAACGGTATTAACATAACAACAGATGTATAAGTTAAGAAAATTATCAGAATGAGGTGTTAAAAGAAGTGAGACAAGTCTCACTTACACCTAAGCACTATGTAAAAATACTCACGAATGAAGGTGTTAGAACGTGTGAGACAAGTCTCATTAACACCAAAGATGTTATGTAAGTACAATTCACATATCAACAATGTAAAGAAAAGGATGACAATCGTCAATAGAGTAAGTAAATCTCGATCTAGAAGGAAACTTCCATAATGTTTGAGTCAACTCTAAAAGATAAGAAAATAATGAATGTGAGCAAAGCACCAATAGACTAGTTATGAGCATGTGATTTCACGTATAAGTATCATCAAATGAGGCTACCACCGAGGTGGATAAGTAGTCTCCTTACGTTCCTAGTCTTCGAACTATGTCTAGCAAACATAGGAAATAGCCTGTGGTTCATGCCTAAGAGAGCTAGGTATGTTTTGATCTCACCTTGGCCGGTGAAATCACCTCTTATCAGTGTGGGGTAGACACTGGATTTAATGCTTAGCTCACATGATCTATGTCGATTAATGCTCAAAAAGATGTTCTTGGTTCACTAGAGTCGTGAGCCACTCCTTTTTTTTGTGGAGTAAAGACTTGATACAGATTCGCCTTAGCCGAAAATCACCCCTTTTCAGTGTGGGTAAGACTCTGGATTTCATGAGTAGCTCACATGATCTAGATTCATTTTAATCGGTGAATCACCTCTTTACAGTATGGGGAAGACACTGGATTTCATGTTATCTCACATGATCTTACTTCTAAAGATGTCTCTAAGAAGCAAGAAAGAAAGATTATGGAGCGTATGTTTAAAGTGAGCATGAAAGTAGGAGCTTATGAATTTCAATTGCGAATAGCAATATCAATGAAGTTTCAGTAAATAATGGGCAAAGACAAATAAAAGTGACTTATAATGACTTCTTATATGATGCCAATAAAGGTGATTAGAAACATAATAGCAAATAAAAGCTTCATAACTTCCCTAAAATGAAGATGATGAAATAAGTGGCATAGCCAATAGAGCCTACCTTATGAAGTGTCAATGAATATATAATGTAAAAAATGACTCGTTGTAAGGATAATGAAATCATTCCTTATTCCTTGGATTACTTACTTGATTCATTGTGGGTATGGGACTACAATGACTCATTGAACTTGTTAGTAAAACATCAGACCAAAGGAACTATTGAACTACACACCATGAAGAAGAAAAAGGCTTAAAAATAAACTGAGTCCCAAAGAAATAGCTCTAGGGTTGGGACGAGCAAATTTTCAAATCTTCGCCCGAGTTGTTCTAAACAATTTTTATGATTATAATATCTTGTAATCACATAGAAAATTAGTGCTTTGAATGCATTAAAATACATCATAATTATGCCACAATTCACAACTAAAGGATTAGGAAAGTCTAGTGACTACACTTCCCAAAAATTGCATGTTGTTTAGGAAGAGATATCCTTGATCATGCATAGCTTTATGTGTGTGTGCAGACACCCTATTCAATTTACTATTTTATAGGTGCATGTCAAAGAGCAGTTTGAAGAGTCTGCGCAGCGGTTTGGACTCAGTGTTCTCCAGACCATTTGTAGGTCCTCTTTATTTGGAGAATGCTACTGTTTTAGTCTAGCATTACTATTTAGACATACCTAGTTCATGTTGTCCCTGGTGTTTCTTTCATACATGTATTCGAAGCTTTGTGATAAGGCCTTTTTGGCAAACTATTATGATATGTTATTCTTTGATTTGAATTGATTTCGCAATTGTTAGATGGTTGTTCTTTAGCTTAAGCTTAGTATATGATGTATCTACATAAAAGTATATGAAGTCTATGTATACTTCATTAGTTTAAAAAGTTTTAAATTTTCTGCAAATTTAACTAGATGAATGTGATGAATGTAAACAGAGGCTTGTCTGCGACCTCTGAGAGGTCAACGACGCCGGTTGCAATTCGGATTATAGAATCTGGGTGGTGACATGTATAATATATGGGTTTCGTTCCTAATCCTAAATGGATATTTTAATTTTATTATTCTTGGTTTATTTTTATTATTATTGATATACTATGATTGATTATTTGTAAATTAGGGTTGTTCTTCATGCTAGACCTAGTTGAATAGAAGAGATCATGAATTGACCCTATTTTCTTCACCCTAGGTCATGAGTTTATGTTGAACTGAATAGTGATGATACAATTGACTATATGATGTTATGAAATCTATTAGTGGATGAATATGGTTTGTTCATCGTAAGATCATGGAAGAAGGCTTGTGAAGGTGATTTGGTAATACCTATGATCTTTAACTCTTACTGCAATAATGATGACTCGTACATGATGATGATGTTCAACTGAAGTACTGATTGTGATTAGATTAGATAGGGGATGGTATGATGAATGTAATTGAAATGTCTTGATTACATGGATCGTAAGATTATGCTTAAGGTATGATGATATAAGGATGATTGAGAATCACTTATGTGCCTTACTATGACATGATGATTAAAATGTGTTAATCTCACATGTGAAAGTTGTATTCAAAGGATGTTTTCATGCAATTCCATTTGAGATAATGATTATGAATATACAAGGGGTTAGTATCCTATGACCTATAATAAGCTATACTGATTAATAAAGGCATAATGACATTTCAAAAAGAGACTTTAGGTAAGTACCCAGTGAACTTGATAATGAGAGGTGGTTAATACCCATAGAAGGGAGATTCACCAAGTGTTCTCATGAGATGAGGGCTCCAATTGATAATGGGCATGTAGAGGGTTCAACACATATCTCCTAGTTCCTTGACTATTTTGCGTCCATAGGAATACTTGCTAGTGGATCCACCTAGAATTCTATGTTCATATTATGGTACTATTTTCGCAAGTATACCACCTTTTTTTGGTGTAGGATTTCATGACACTGGATTACAGATTTAGCTCGTCTGCACTATGTAGATTAAGTCAATTGTTTTCAAAAGTATATGGAAGTAATGAAGTGAACACTGACTAGGGTGACTTAGTATAGGTTTTGGTATGGGACTCTACCTATACATTGCACTAGTTGGCCTTGATGGAAGTCCTAGGATTTTGTTCTTATGCTCTTATAAAGAAAATGATATGCATATGTTAACTTTCAATGTTGATGATTCTATATGATGTTAATTTCACTTATGTACATGTTATTGGTCTATATTGATTAATACGATGATGAATTCTTATGATGCTATGTTATTGAAGTTGGACAATGCTTGTGATCCTTTGTTAGGTTTACTTGATTGTGTGGGGTTATAGGACTTCTCTTGATCATTAAACTTGTAAGTTTAGTAATGTGTTATCGGTAATGGTCTTGCACATGTTGTCATGTTATGAGATCTTATACATGCTTTGTTGTGGTACAACATTATGTTGAATTTGTTTTGGTTATGTACTCTAATATGCTCCTATACATAATGACTTGTGTCACATCCGGGGAGAACCCCTTAGAAGTTATTGTTGTCGTCATCCTTGGAGAGGACCAAGACTAACCTCTTAGCATTCAACTTTACATTTAATAGGTTAAATCGCGGAAAAATTAAACCTTTTTTTATCTAGTTCTACATTGAGGTTTACATAGACCTTTCGCTTACACATAATATAGATATAGGGAGTTTACATAGACTCATAGCATAAAAAGCACTACATAGGCTTCTACTTTATGTTCACATAAATAATATAACAATATATTTTGATAGAAAATCTAGGATAAGTCTCACATATAAACCATCTAAACCGAATACAACATTCGGGCATAGCCCTTACATTATTACAACAAAATCCACATATAGGCATAAACAACAATCATCTTCAAATGAAAAGGGAAAGAACTAAATATCTTTAAACTAGAACAACATCAATAGTTAGATAGTGGCATCATCCTCGAAAGGTGAGGACCTACCAAAACATGGAGAATGAGAATCCAAGTTATCTTCAATGTCCCTCCAAAAGCTCAACGTCCGAAACCTACATAAATGTAGAAACTTAGAAATATGGGTTAGTACACAACTTGTACTAAGTATGGAAACATGCACATAAAGCATTTGAAAGAATGCATGAGAAAGGGACATTTACTTTAGAAAACATGCTAAGTCATTTGGAAACCCTTAGGGCATATACAAGAGAGCACATACCACATAAGGATCACAATAACGCAAGTCATGTTAATAAAAAATACAACTTGACATAAGAACTAAGTATAATACAAGATCAACATCATCCAGAATAATCAAGTAAATATGTATAATAACATTCTTGAGTACATAACCAAAATAACCGTAACATCTTGCTATAACAGCAAAGCACATATAAGAGTTCATAACCTTATAACATATACAAGACCCTTACTCATAACCCACCATCAAGTCTACATTATCAATGACCAAGAAAAGTCTCATAACCTTACTCAACCAAGTACTAAACAAAGGATAACAAGTATATTAAAACTTCATATAATCATAGCATCAAGAGTAATCATTACCATACATAGCAATATCGACCAATAGCATGTTCATAAGTGAAGCTAACATCATATAGGATCATCAACATGTATAGTCAACATATGCATAAAATTTACTTTATATAACATAAGAACTACCTTCTAAGATTTCCCTCAAGGCCAACTAGTGCATTGTATAGGTAGATTCTCATACCCCTACCTTGACTAAGTCAAACCACTTAGGTCACCCTAATTAGTTTTCCCTTTATTACTTCATTTTAATTTTTTGAACACTTGCCTTAATCGACATAGACCACAAGAGGTAAAGGTGGAATGCGTTGTCATTAAACCCTACACCAAAAGAAGGTGGACTACTCTTCAACGTAGTACGAAAACATGAACATAGAATTATAGGTGGATCTACTAGCTAGTATTGCTATGGGGGCAACATAGTTGAATAACTAGGAGATATACTTGGGACCCTCTTTATTCACAATGTATAATAGTCTCCAATATCATTAGTATCATAGTGAACCTACCTTACCATATTGGTAAGGGACACTTCTCACCATAGTTCACTCGATGCTAAGCTAGAGTCCCTTTTTGAAATGTTTTTAAGCCATTATTAAGCATCATAACTTAGTATAGGCCATATGAGACTAGAACCTTGTATATTCATATCATTATCTCATTAGGAATTGCACGAAAATGTCCTTTCAACACAACCCTTATATGTGAGATCAACATATTTTCATCATTATGTCATAATAATGCGCATAGGCAATTAATAATCAACCTTATATATTACATCTTAAAATAATCTCACATCTTCACATGATCAAGACATTTCAATTGAGTCATCACACAAACACCTACCCAATACAATCACAAGACATGCCTCAATTGAACTTCATCACCAAGTATTAGCCATCACAATTGAAGTAAAGGTTCAATATCACAAAGTCTTACCAATTCTCCTTCAACAAGCCATCATCATTGGTCTTATCCTCAACAAATCCAATTTCATACATAAATAGGTGTAGTAACATTATTCCATAGTAATTAACACACTAACGAACTCAATTGCATCAATGCTAATCAATTCATGCGAAGTTAATAACCTAGGGTTAGGGAATTTTGTTAAATCATCGAGAACTATCATAATTGAAAAATTATACATCATTATCTAATCATAAACCAAGATAAACCATAAAAAAATTCAATTTTGAAGATCAAATTCGAATTAGAATGAAACCCATATGAAATCATCCTTTTAAAAACCAATTTTAGAAGAACCTTTTGAGGAAAGGAATCCCAAAGGTTAAAGGTTCCCATACCTTGATGCTCTTTAAAGATTTCTGGTGAAACCAGACCTTCTTTCTTACCTAGATCCCTTAGACCTTGGTCATATATGGAGTCTTCTTTGGGATAGAGAAAGTAGCGAAAGGAAGAGCAATTTTTGTTTAGGAATTTATGAAGTGTTAAGTTGGGTTTAGCTTTAGGGTAGTTTATATAGTCATTTAACTAACTTAATTAACCACCCCTTCACCCATAATTAAACCCCTAAATAATTAACTAATTAAATGAAGTCCCTAAAATGTAACAGTGAAAATTGCGGCATGATCTATGACACAACAATTGATGGTCCGTAGGTCAACCTACGCCCCCTTCCCCTAAACATCCCGCACATCCGTAGTTTAGTTCAGAGAGTTGTCAAATTGGATCTCTTGTAAAAATGGCTATGTTTTCATCGGCAGAGGCATTGACTCCCCATCGATTGGCCTATGCCTTGTCTCCTGCAACTGTATGTGAACATTGTCTTGTCATAGCTTGTTGGCAAAAATTGAAGGGTCCTCCTTAATGAAACTTAGAATGGTCCTTGGGGAGTCGTACCCAGACGTTTCGACCCTAAACCAAATCTAATACATGTTTGACACTTTTCCACAAAATTTCATAAAATTTCAACTCTTAAAACCTTGTAAAATAGGCTAACGCACACTAGCACTTCTTTTTTTTCATAGTTTTCGAAAGGCATGGATGTTTCTTGACATCTTGACTCTAAAGCTTACTATATCATTCGTAATCATTATTTTTTACCTTAAAAAAAGTGATACAAACCTTAGACACTCTTGTGAGGCCCTAGATTAAGTCTTGGACTTTCAGAGTGTTACATTATCCCCCCATTAGGAACATTCGTTCCCAAATGACACTAAAATCTTTTGAAGGGAAATGATAGACTCAATAGTAGAAGCCTAAAAACAACATAATAAAAACATAAGTTAAAACTCAAATAAACAATAACAACATGCTATTTGCCCAGAGAAACTCTAAACACCTTTTAACATATATAAGAGCTCAATATCACAACATGAGAAAAATCCTTATCAAAAACCCCATGAGCTCAACATCATATAAAGAGTCACTTATGCCAAAAACTTCTTTCAAATTACATCAACTTGCTCAATGTCATTTCTTTAAGGCAACAACATACCAAATACACAATAAGAGCTAATCAAGCAAAAGAGCATCTTTTCATGAAAATCTCATTTTAGCGAAACTTTTTACCATTTTTATGCACATCTTTACAAATCAAATCAAATTCAATTTTTCCTCCTATTTTCATTACTAATGGGAACAACTAACCTTAATTAGCAAAAAGATGAGGATAACGGGACTTCATGTTGGCCTCGACCTCCCATGTTGCTTCCTCAACTAGGTGTTCTTCCATAACACCTTTACGGAAACCTTCTCCTTGTTCCTCTACTTATTCACTTTTCGATCAAGGATTTAAACCGGAATCCCTTCATAGGAGAATTCTTATCCAAATATAGACCTTCAATAGGAAGAATGGACTCGGGTTCACCAATGCACTTCTTAAGAATGGATATATGGGATACCGAATCAAGCAAAGATAGCTCACTGGGTAATCTCAACTCGTACGAAACCTTGCCAAACCTTTGAAAAATCTCATAGGGACCCACATAACGAGGATTCAACTTTCCTTTCTTGCCAAATCTCATCACCCCATTCATAGGTGAAATTTTTAAATACACTTTATCACCTTCTTCCAACTCTAACTCTATTCTCCTATTGTCGACATAAGACTTTTGCTGGCTATAGGTTGTTTTCAATCAGTACCTTATGATATCAATTTTCTCCAAAGTCTTATAGATAAATTCGGGATGAAAAAGTTAGGACTCGCCATTTTTCAAACCAACCAACTGGAGACCTATATCTCCTACCATATAACGCTTCAAAAGGAGTTATGGATATAGTTGAATGGTAATTATTGTTCTAAGAGAACTCAACCAAAGTCAAGTGTTCATTCCAAAATCCCTTAATATTGATCACACAAGCTCTAAGCATATCCTAAAGGGTTTGAATAGTACAATCCGCTTGACCATCCGTTTGCGGATGAAAAGTGGTGGTTAACTTTACTTGTATACCTAACCCTTTTTGGGACGGCCTCCAAAATCAATATGTTAATTGAGCACCTCTATCTGAAATAATAGATTAAAGGATATCATGAAGACTCACAATCTCATTAATATAGATCCCTTCATACTCTTCCGCCGAATAAGTAGACTTAATGGGGATAAACATAGCGGATTTCATCAACGTATCCACCACCACCCATATAGAGTCATTTTTCTTTTGCGTCCGAGGCAAACACACTACGAAGTCCATATTAATGTCTTGCCACTTCTAAGCGTGAACTTGTATATTTTTAAGTTAGCCACCCAGCTTCCGGTGCTCGACCTTCATTTATTGACAAATTGGACACTTCACAACAAATTTCAAAATGTTCCTTTTTAAGGCATACCACAAAAATACTTCTCTAAGGTCATGATACATCTTCGTAGAACCCGGATAAATCGAATAATGGGAACCATGAGTTATTTCTAGGATTCGGTTCCTCAAATCATCCACATTGGGCCTCTCTTGGTACATTAAAACACCATCCCCCCTAGGGAGAATGACTCATTAAGCTTGCGAAGAACCGATTTCTTTAACTCCATAAATGATGGATCAAGGTGTTTCTTAGACTTCACCTCAACCATAAAAGATTATTCAGACCTATGATGTATCATAAAACCACCATTAGGAGAATCTTCTAATCTAACAACCAAACGAGCCAACCTATGGACATATTTCACTAGGTCTTTCTTGTCTTCTTCAACATTAGATACACTACCCATAGTCATACGACTTAGAGCATCCGCAACCATGTTGATCTTGTTGGGGTTGTAGAGAACACTCATGTCGTATTATTTCAACGATTCCAACCACCTTCGTTGTCTGAGATTCAACTACTTCTGAGTAACAAATATTGAAGACACTTTTGGTCGGTATACACATCCACATGAAATCCATATAGATAATGTCTTCATATTTTCAAGGCAAACACCACGGCTGCTAACTCAAGATCATGAGTTGGGTAATTATTTTCAAGAACCTTGAGTTGCCTAGAAGAATAGGCTATAACCTTCCCATGTTACTTAAGGCCACAACCCAATCCAGCTATGGATGCATCATAATATACAACGAAACCCTTGGTACCCTGCGTTAAAGTCAACATCCGAATGGTAGTAAGCCTATCTTTAATGATTTGGAAGCTTCTTAAAATGCCTCCGACCACTCAAGTGTCACATTCTTTTAGGTCAAAGTAGTCAAAGGAGATGTAATGGATACAAAACCATCGACAAACCTCCTATAGTACCCAACTACACTTAAGAAACTTCTTATGTCAGTTGGAGCCAATGGTCTAGGCCAATTTCTAACCACCTAGCTTTTCTTTGGATCAACCCCTACACCCTCACTAGAGATGATATGACCAAGAAACATCACAGACCTTAACCAAAACACACATTTGCTATAGTTGGAAAATAATTGGTAATATTTCAAGACTTGTAACACCACTCTCAAATGCCCCATATGATAACCCTCATCCATCAAATACACCAACATATCGTCTATGAAAACAATCACAAAGGAATCAAGGTTGTTTCGAAAAACCCTATTCATGAGGTCCATAGATGTCGCCAGGGAATTAGTCAACCCAAAAGACATCACCCATAAACTCATAGTGAGCATATCTTATTCAAAATCCCATTTTTTGAATATCTTCATCTCTCACACAAAGTTGGTGATATCCAGACCTCAAGTCAATTTTGGAAAAGTAGCTTGCCCCTTGGAGTTGATCAAATAGGCCGTCAACCCGAGGGAGAGGATACCTATTCTGAATGGTCAGTTTTTTGAGTTGCCAGTAGTCAATACACATCCTAAGCGACCCATCTTTCTTGTTTGAAAATAGAACCAGAGCACCCCATGGGGAAATACTAGGTTGAATGAAGCCTGTGTATAGTAAATCCTTGAGTTGAGACTTCAACTCTTTCAATTCGGCTGGAGTCATCCGATGAGGAGGAATTTATATGGGATTTGTATCCTGTAGAAATTCAACACCAAAGTCAATTTCCCATTTGTTAGGGATTCTGGCAAGATCATTAGGAAACACTTCCTGAAAATCCCTCACTACGGGGACTAACTCAATGGGAGGAACTTCGGAGTCTAAATCTTTGACTCTCACAATATTGTATAAACACCCTTTAGAGATCATATTAGAAGCCTTTAGACAAGAAACGGTACGACCTCTAGGAATAGAACTTCCCCCTTCCATGCTAAAATGGGTTCATAAGGAAAATTAAACTTGACCACTCTTGTCCGACAATCGATGGAAACAAAAAAAGAATGCAAAAAATCCATTCCCAAAATGACATCGAAAACCACCATATAAATTTCTACTAATTTAACATGAGTAACTCTATTGGGAACATTATAGGATAATATCTATATATCTTTTTTCCACCATCCGACTCACCTACCGGGATAGTTACCATATAAGGTTCATTCAAGATATTGGTAAAAGTATCAAACGTTCTAGCTACCAAAGGAGTAACATACGAAAGGTATCACCCGGATCAAGTAAAGCATAAATATTGATAGAGAAGACTTGCAACATACCGGTCACCACATCGAGAGAATTCTCTTGTTCACCCCTAGAGCGAAGAGCATAAAAGTGATTTATTCTTTGAGCAATAACATTATAACCACTTACTTGAGGTTGCCCATCACTATGGTCTTGACCCTTCAAATTAGGGCAATCCCTAACCTTGTGACCCTCTTTTCCACAACTAAAGCAATTTCCCGTCTCAACTATACATTCACCCGAATGCTTCTTACCACACTTTGAACAAGTTGGTTTTTCACTTGGTGACTTTCCACTTATATTCTTTTGGGACTTGGGGTTAGACACAGTATCATCACGAGCCTTGGGTAGTTTGGAAGGAATTTTATTGGAGAACCTCTTCTTGAATCAAGGATCATCTTGAATTTCCATCCTTCCCTTTGAAGAACCACTTTCAAAAGACTTGCCTTATTAGCCTCTCTATTCTTCCTCTTAACCTACTCTCTTCCACTTGTTAAGCATGAACCATTAGACGAGAGATATTCATATTATCATTAAGCATAGCCGAACGATATTCTTCCACGAAGTCATCAGACACTCTCGTAACTACTCATATCATCCCTTGGATTAGACACCAAGGATGGAGAATAGTTAGACAATTTTGTAAATTTCAAGGAGTAGTCAAGTAACTCATACCTCTTTGACGAAGGTTGATGAATTCTTCCACCGTAGCTTCTCTCAACTCTCTAAGAAATAACCAATCAAGGAAAGCTCTCTTGAAGATCTCCCAAGTCACTGTACCCTCTCTTAGCACCCTATTATCTCTCCATTGGGTGTACCAAGTTTGTGCCACATTTTTTAGTTGATAGGCGGCCAAATCAGCCTTTTCACCCATAGTCACACCCATAGCAAATAGGATCTTACAGACTTCATCTAGGAAATTTTGAGGGTCTTCATCCATCCTTGACCAGTAGAACATAGGAGGGTTCATCCTAGTAAAGTCTCTCAAACAAGATGCCAAAGTGCTAGTATAATGAGGCACACGGGGTCTACTTTCCTGATTCACTTGGGTCGTCATGGTTTGAACTTCAGAAGTGACAACATTATCTTGTGATGTTATGGATTAGGCAAAATTGAGAAAACCTTCCTTATCTCTCCATCGGTCATCGGTTGAGGAACAACCAGAATTTGATCACCCATAGCAATTTCTTCAATTAGATGGACTTGATTATCTTGTGGAGGAGCTTGGTTGTCATGAGCCCCCGCATTAGCAATCCCTTCCTTGGCCTTTCGTGTTGCTGCCCTTCGAGTATTCATGCCTATAACCACAGTAAAAATCTTAGGTGAAAATAACGTATAACGTAGACTCTAGAGGCACTACATAGGTTATAAGAATATGAGAATTTCGTAAGCATCACATCCGGGGAGCAGCCCCTAGAAGTAACCAGTGTCGTCGTCCTCGAAGAGGACTATGACTAAACTCTTAGAATTAATCATTACATTTCATAGGTTAAATTTTGGAAAATTTACAATTTTTTTATCTACTTCTACATTGAGGTTTACATAGACCACTCGCTTACACATACTACATATATAGGGAGTTTACGTAGACTCCTCGCATAGGAAGCACTACATAGGCTTCTAATTTTATTTCACATACATAATATATCAATAATATCATAGGAAGTCTAGGATAATTCTCACATATACACCGTCTAAATCAAAAAAAAAATATTCAGGTATAGCCCTTACTTCATATCAACAAAAGCTACATACAGGTATATACAACAATCTTCTTCAAATGAAAAGGGAATGAACTAAATGTATTTAAATTAGAACAACATAAATATCTAGATAGTGGCATCATTTCGAAAGGTGAGGGCCTACCAAAACTTGGAGAATGAGAATCCAAGTTATCTTCAATGGCCCTCGAAAAACTCATTGGTCGGAACCTACATAATTGTAGAACATAGAAATATGGGTTAGTACACCACTTGTACTAAGTATGGAAACATGCACATAAAACATTTGAAAGAATGCATGAAAAAGGATATTTACTTTAGAAAACATTTTAGGTCATTTGGAATCCTTTAGTGCACATACAAGAGAGCACATACCACATAAGGATCATAATAGCATAAGCCATGTTCATAATCAATACAACTTGACATAAGAACTATGTATAATACGAGATCAACATCATCAAGTATAATTAAGTAAACATGTATAAAAGCATTCTTGAGTACATAACCAAAACAACCCTAACATCATGCTATAACAATAAAGCACATATAAGAGTTCATAACCTTAAAACATATATAAGTCCCTTACTCATAACCCACCATCAAGTCTACATGTTCAATGACCAAGCAAATCCCCATAACCTTACTCAACCAAGTAAACAAAACAGAGGATAACAAGTACTAACTTCATATAATCATAGCATCAAGAGTAATCATTACCATACATAGCAATATAGACTAATATCATGTTCAAAATTGAAGCTAAAATCATATAGGAACATTAACATCTATATTCAACATATGCATAACAATTATTTTATATAACATCCAAACAACCTTCTAAGATTTCTCTTAAGGCCAACTAGTGCAATGTATAGGTAGAGTCATACCACTACGCAGACTAAGTCAAACCCCTCAGGCCACCCTAGTTAGTGTTCCCTTTATTACTTTATTTTACTTTAGGGAACACTTGCCTTAACCTTTATAGACCACAATAGCTAAATGTGGAATCCGTTGTCATGAAAACCTACATAGGAAGAAGGTGGACTACTTGTCAAGGTAGTACTAAAACATGAACATAGCATTCTAGGTGGATCCACTAGCTAGTATTCCTATGGGGGAAACATAGTTCAAGAACTAGGAAATATAGGAGGAACCCTCTTTATGTACAATGCATTTTAGTCTCCAATCACATGAGTATCATAGTGAACCTACCTTCCCACATTTGGAAGGGACACTTCTCACCACTATTTCACTCGGTGCTAACCTATTGTAAATTCATAATTATCTCATTATGTATTGCATGAGAATGTCCTTTCAACACAACTCTTATATGTGAGATCAACAAATTTTCATCAATATGTCATAATAAGGCACAAAGGCAATTCATAACAAACATTATATCATTATATCTTAACATAATCTCAAATCTTCACATGATCAAGATATTTCAATTGCATCATCATACTAACACCTAATAATACAATCACACATGCTTCAATTGAACTTCATCACCAAGTATAAGCCATCACAATTAAAGTAAAGGTTCAAGATTACAATGTCTTACTAATTCTCCTTCAACAAGCTATCATCATTGGTTTACCCTTAACCGATCCAACTTCATACATCAAAGGTGAAATAACATCATTCAATATTAATTAACACAATAACTAAGTCAATTGCATCAATAATAATCAATTCATATGAATTCATAAGCTTGGTTTAGGGAGTTAGGGTCAATTCATGATCTATTTAACAAACTAGGTTAAATCATCAAAAACTATCATAATTGAACAATAATACATCATATATAATCATAATAACAAAAATAAACAATAAAAAATTCAATTTAGAAGATCAAATTCTGATTAGAAAGAAACGCATATGAAATCATCTTTTTGAAAACCAATTTTGAAAGAACCTTTTAGGGAAAGGAATCCCAAAGGTTGAAGGTTCCCATACCTTGATTCTTCTTTGGGAGAGAGAATATAGAGAGAAGGAAGAGCAATTTGGCTTTGGAAATTTATGAAGTGTTAAGTTGGGTTTTGGCTTAGGGTAGTTTATATAGTCATTTAACTAAATTAATTAACCACTCGTAAACCCCTAATTAAACCCCTAACTAATTAACTAATTAATTGAAGTCACTAAAACATATCAGTGAAAATTCAGGCATGACCTACGAGACCACGATCGACAGTCTGTAGGTCAACGTACGCCCCCTTCCCCCAACCGTTTTGCATATCCGTAGTTTAGATCAGAGAGTTTTAAAATTGGCCACTTCGAAAAAATGGGTAAGTTTTTGTTGACGGAGGCATCTAAGCCCCGTAAATTGGCCTATCCCTCATCATCTGCAACCGTTGGTGAACACTATCTTGTCACAGTTTCTTGGCCGAAATCGAAGGGTCCTCCTCAAAGACCCTTAGGGTGGTTGTTGAGGAGTCTTACCTATAACGTTTGACCCTAAAACAACTCTAATACATGTTTTAAACATTTCCACCAAATTTCATAGAGTTCTGACTGTTAGAACCTTGTGAAATACGCTAAGGCAGACTAGTTCCTCTTTCACTAGTCTCCGGACGTCATGGACGTTTCTTGACTTCATGACTCTAAAACTTACTATATGAATTATAAACATTATTTTTGACCTTAAACCATTGATTCAAACCTTTGACACTCATGTGAGGCTCTAGATTAGGTCTTGGACTTTCGGAGTTTTACAACTTGTCTTTACTTAATGATATTGGTCTTGCATGGTATATGGTCTTGTCTTGATAAATATATGTTAATCGGTTAATATGTGTTATTGATTATGCATGAAGGCTTTTCAAAGTAAATTACCATGTTCTGAACAAATGTCCCTTTTAGCATGATTTCTAAGATTATGTGTGGATATGTTTCCATACTTAGTAAAAGTGGTATATTAACCCATATTTTTATGTTTTCTACAAAATGTAGGTTCCGGCCATTGAGTTCCTATAAGGCCAATTGAAAAAGAATTGGATTTTTTTCTCCAAGTGTTGGTAGGATCTCATGTTTGGGTATGTTATCTATTTCTACATTCTAGCTTTGAAGTTGTATTATCGTAAAGACTTTGTTCATTCCTTTATCATTTTGATAATCATTTAGGCCTATATTGGAATGTTAACTTTCAATTGGATATGTCCAAGATTTTTACTCTTTTATATGGTTCAGTATGAGACGAAGTATTAGACTAAATTTTTATGTATCTTATGTTGTCTAATGAGAAGCCTATGTATATTTAATATGTGAGGAGTCTATGTAAATCCACATGTATTATAGGAGAGGTCTATAAAAACCTTAATATGTAGTTATATATGAGAAGTTTTAATTTTCCCCACTGTTTAAGCTATCAAATATAATGACGAATGCTAAGAGGCTAGTCTTAGTCCTCTGCGAGGACGATGATGCCGATTAGTCTAGGGGTGCTCCCTTGTCGTGACAATAATTTTGAAGCATGCCACACTTATGAATGAAAGGCTATGTGATGCTTATGTCTCACTTCTTTTCATATTATTAAGTCGTGCCTCAAGAGTCTTAACTCTATGTATCCTTTTCTTCTAATCCTTTTATTGTGGTTATAGGCTATGACTACTAGAAAGGTATCTGCAAGAAGAGTTGAAGAGGAGATTTCTAATGCAGGAGCAACTCCCAAAGACAACCAAGGTTCACCTCAAGGACAAGCTCCTCAAGGTGATCCAAGCTTCGATCAATCCTCTGGCTATGACAGATGGTGAGATAAGGACATCTTTCATTAATTTGGCTCAATCGATGACTACTCAACCTCAAGCTTTGGCGGTTTAAGAAAATCAGGAAGTTGCACCCCATGTGAAACAAAATGCTAGGTTCTTACCAAAAGTTGAAGAGTTCACCAACCTTCGTCAAGGAGGTACGAGTGTGCAAGAGTACTCTTTGAAATTTACTAAGTTGTCCAAATATGTCTCTTCTTTGGTGTCAAATCATAGAGATGAAATGAGTCGTTTTATGACGGGTGTGTCCGATGAAATTAAAGAAGAGTGTCGTGCAGCAATGCGTAATGACAACATGGACATTTCTAATTTGATTGTGTTTGATCAACAAGTTGAGGAGAGTAGGCTCAAGAGGAAGAATACGGAGTTTAAGAGGGCGAGGTCCCATGATAGAGGTAATTCTAGAGTTTTTTCGAGATCAAGACAAGCCAAAGTTCAAGAAGAGATTCTCCAACCTAGTTCATTCTAATATTCCAAAAGCTCGGAAGGATAGGGTGTCTACCCCTAGGTCCCAAGGAGGTAATGGTGGCAAATCACCAAGTGGGCTTCCACAATGTCCCAAATGTTAGAATCTTTTTCACCCTTAAGTCTTTTTCGATCTTTTTCCTATTAGTTTCACTGTATTCCTTTATTGTTTTGACCATAGTGGTGTTAAGCTCTCAAACCTTTACTTCTTTCATTGGAATATAAGGTCCATAAATAATTACATCCCATATATCTATGTCCTCTATATGTATGTAGTAATGCATTTAATTTTTCAACAATCCATAATACTTGCCAATGAAACAAGGTGGCCTAGTAAATTATTATCCTTCCTCCATATTTGGTGGAGCAATCGTTCCTTCAGGATCTTCCACTTAGGTAAACTAGAGAATTACATGGTTTTATGATTGTCTAAGGTCCTTAATTGGTCTAGAATGTGGTGTAGAGGCATTGTCTAAGAGTTTAGGTGCATTTGAAGTCAAACATCAAGGGACGACTAAGACGTTCAACAACTATGTCACCTATGCGCCTCATATGTCGTTCTATATGTTTATGTGTGGTTCATGAGGTTTTAAGGTACTTAAATGGGTTATTATATTGTATATAGTCAGTGTGTCAAGTTTCGTGATGTTTGAAGGCCAAACATCAATGAACGTCCATGATATTCGAAAGGTTTTCCTTGAAACGACCTTATGTGTCTAGGCATATTTCATCGAGTTTTGCATGTTATTTTTTGATGAAATTCATGTGAGAGGTTATTAAATCGTGTAAGAACATGTTTGGGTTGGAAACGTCTGGTCAAAAATCCCTAAGGACCATCCAAGGATCCTTGAGGAAGGACCCAAAGTTGGTGTCCAAGACTGCCCAAGGTAGCCCACCAACGGATTGCAATCGACGCCCAGTGGGTCAATCGACGCCCCGTTGGTGGAGTTACATAGATTGGAGTTAGACGTGTGGGAGATGAATCCAAAGACAAGCCTTATTCCTAGACCAAGCACAACAGGACGGTCCTTTGGACAAGGAATGGGCCGTCGTTTAGCAAGTCGTAGGTGGACTGCCTTCCTGCACAGTTCATTGTAAGTTCAAGGGGTGAATTGGTAAATTAACTCCAAGTATTAATAAGAGTATAGGAAGTTCATAAAGGGTATTTTGGGTATTTGAAATGTGTTTATATGCCTAAAACAATTGGAAGATTTCATTCTTTAAAAATCAAAACCCAAATACCCTTAGAAATTTCCCTAGAACTCCATTGAAGCCAAAACTCAAAGAAATGCTTGGATTGGAGAATTAAATAGAAATTCTTCATCAAAAATTGAATAATTATCTTCATTGAGGTATGATTTTTTTTCCTTTAAACTCTTTTCATCAAGGAGCCCAACTTGCAAAGATGTTTTCTAAAGTTTTCAAAGAACAATTGTCCTATTTAATTAAATAATGCATGGGTTCTTGCATTAAAGGTTTTTAAGCATTAAATATGGATTATATTGTTATTAATTAGATTATTTTAACTCAATTAACCTATGGACCCATGAAATTGATGAACCCTAGTTTTTGACTAAGTTATGAGTTAAGTAGTATTGATTTAATGTTTATGGATTCTAGTGTATTTTTCTATGGCTATTGAATGATGTGATAATTATATTGAATTTACATCTAGGTTGTATTATATTGATGAATATCTAGTGAATTTACCTAGTTTCATTGAGTATTGTTATAAATGTATTGAATTGATGTTCATGGCCATAGGTAAAGGTCTTATAGTATTGAATTGGACGGTTTAGCATCGAATTGAGGTGTTGAGGATGGAGTGGTGATACCCTGACCTAATTCCTATTTTATGATAATTAGACTTCAATTATGTTGTAATTGGTATGGTCCACTTATAGTGGGAGTGTTATGTGCTTTACTTGCAATTGATGTGGCCTTGTCGGTGTTACTTTATGTATTATGATGATTATGGCCTTGTCAAAAACTACCTGAAGTATTTTGATGATTTATGTAGTTGATTATATAAAGTTGTATAATGTTTATCTACATTATATGTAATGTGAAAGTACATGTCTTCTTCTATTGATGTTATTTAGGTGATAATATTAGACTATGACTATGTCTTTATGTGTATAGTCTTAGGGTTAATTCTTGGTTATTCTTACTTGACTATGTGAGTCTTTTATGGTCATATTTATGATTATATAATAGTATGTAGGATGACTTAAAGATTATAATGGTTATTTCTATGTGCTTCTAGAATGACATGTAATATGTGTTAAGGTGAAGTATGTTGTGTCTTGTCTTGGTTGACTTGTCTCCCTTACTTGATGCATGTGTGATTGTGAATATGAGATGTCTTGACTTAGGATAAAAAATCCTCTTAGTATTGTATGTATGAATGACTTGACACCTTAAATGATGTTAAGATGGTCCTTTACGTAAAACCTTGAACCTAGTGGTAAGGTTATGATTGTTGAAGTCGAAAGTCGTAATGGTATCCTTCAAGTAAAGGAACGATAGACTTAAGGTTGATTGGCTGGAACGGCATCATATCAATCCTTAGGAAAGTCATGTTTAGCTTCTTGTCGCTATTGTAAGGTAGACATAGTGGACCTTTCCTTTGTAGGATTAATGTGATTGGGTTATGAACTTGATATGGAACCCCTTTATATGAACTGTAAGTGTAAATTACTCTATTAGAACAAAGGCTAGAATAGAGTGGCTCTGGTAAGGGAAGTAGTTCTAGTTAAAAATGAGACTATAGTACAAAGCACGACCTTCATATTCCTTAACCATGTACCTACATGGTATGTGTCTAATTTCTACCATTGGCAAGTAGAGCACCCTCATCGGAGTAGGTTAGAACTTCGGATTCCATGTCTTGCTATCATGGTCTATGTCGGTTATTGTATATTCTAAACATATTGGATACTTACTAGCATCAAATAAGTTCTATGAAGTTTAGGAGGATGTATGGGACGCTATATAGACATTTCACAATATGCTTTGAAGGTGTTAGTTGGAGTTAATAGGTCTTGTGCAATACCATTACTTGAATGTTCTTTATGTGATGAATAAGTCTTAACTGAACTATGTATATAATGACTTAAGTAATAAAGTATGTAAATGAATAAGTACTTATCTGGAGCAGCTAAGGGTTGTCTAGTAAAGGTATAAAGGGGTTATAGGAATGGTTACTTCGTATCTTACCTAGATAAGTCTTAAGGATGACCCTAGTTAGGGAAGATGTTTGATTTTGTAGACATTATCTAAACTTAGGTAGTCTTAAGGATTATTTAGGTAGTCTTGAAGAGGTCAATCATGGATGATATCTTCTTGATTTACTTAAGTGAGTCTTTTGATCGACTTTGGAAATAGAATGTCATATTATGTATTTGTTGTTTTGTTAAGTGAGAATGATTCTATCATAGGTAGTCTATAGGATCTCTAAGTGTGTGTGTGTGTAAGGGATTGTATGGGTAGTCTCTTCATGACTCACTCAAGTGAGACTTAAAATCACCTTTGGTAGAAGGATCTCATGTTCATGTGTATGGTTGCTCGTAGGTGTATATGTATCTCATTATGAGTAGTCTTGAGGATCATTTAGGCATGCTTAGAGAGGGTGTATGGGTGGTATCTCTTTGTGTTTCTTAAGTGAGTCTTAGGGTAGCTTTTAGTGAGAAGACTACATGCTAGAAAGTGTTAAAAAGTAAGAGAAAATACTTCACTGTAACACTGAAGCAATTCACTGTACAGTAAATTTAGGTTACGGTAATGTTGAATCTAAAATATGAATAATTGCTTAAATGTTATCTTAAGTGTTTCTAAGTTGATAAATGTTATTCCTATGATTATATTATGATATTTAAATTAAAATATGCATATTTTCAATAAAAGTCCATTTTCATGATTTTTATGCATTATGCCATACTTAGTACATGTGGTTGTACGAATCCATGCTTTTATCTATCTCTATTGTTGTGGGTAGGTGAGGAGCATTTGGGAAGCAAGACTTGGACCGTAGCATCGTTCAAGAGAAGTTGATGTGTGTCCTCATTTGACTCGAGGGATTAGATTTTTTTTATTTCCTTTGAAGTATTGTAATAGACTAAGTAATTCTATATTTTGAAGTATGGGCCGTATCCCAAAAGTATTCTCGTGTCTTAAGTTTTATGAGATTGAGACTTAGTATTTCCTATAATTTCTATGTTATTAAAGATAGTTTTAATGTTTTGTGAAAATTTTTAATTCCACACTACTTTTTATTATGTATATGCCATGAACGATATGGAAAGGTCTTGTACAAGCCCTCCGAGAGGACAAGTACGCCAGTTGCAATTCGAGATTGACCCTAACTTCTAAGGTGTGGTTTAGGGATGTGAAAAGATTGGTATCAGAGCATAGGTTATGAAAGTAGTCTTAGAAATTGAAAAGTCTCATCAAGTCACGTCTAGTAGAGTTTAGACCATCGGTGTGAGTCGCGACACATTTATAGGCGAGAGGCAATAGGATGATAGAGTTTCCCTTCTTTTCTACTCCTTTATGGTTCCTTAATGTAAAAGTTATGAGTATTCTTTTCTTATTGTTTTCCTTGTGTTTCTAGGAAGATGAATATGAGGAGGACACGGGCTAGGAGAGTTGAGGAGAATGATGTGCATGAGGAGATTTCTCCTCAAGTTGAGAAAGTTGAGAAAGGTGCTCAAGGTGTTCAAGGTGATTAAGTCCCTATTGTGGAAGGAGGTGATGATGTTCTTGTGGTCCCTCGGATTTGAGTAATAGTGATATTAGAGAGGCTTTGCTTGCTTTAGCCCGAGCCGTGACTACTCTAGTGAATTTGTGTATGCTACTTAGGGTGAATGTTGTGGACAGAACTATGACGTCTAGGTTGAGAGACATTGTGAGGATGAATCCTCCTATCTTTCTTGGCTCTAAGGTGGGAGAGGATCCCCAATAGTTCCTAGATGGTGTGTACAAGGTGTTAAGTGCTATGGGAGTTACATCTAGGGAGAAGGCGGAATTAGGTTCGTATCAATTGAGGGATGTTTCTCAAATATGGTACACTTAATGGAAGGATAGCAGGCCGGTGTAGTCGTGTCCTATTGAGTGGAATGAATTTAAGGAAACTTTTCTTCGGAAGTACTTTCCCCGTGAGAGGAGGGAAGTTAAGGTAGAGGAGTGTATCAATCTCAAGCAAGGAAATATGAGTGTTGAGGAATACTCTTTGAAGTGCTCAATGTTATATATATATGACCCATACCTTGTGTATAATCCAACGGATGAGATGAGTCATTTTATGACGAATGTCGTCGATCTAGTAAGGGAACAATGTTGTACGTTGATGCTACATGATGATATGACCTTAGCTAGACTTATGGTGTATGACCAATCAATTGAAGAGTCTAAACTTAAGAGGATGTCTACAAACTTGAAAAGGAGTGGTTCTAGTGACCAAGATCAACCTAGATTTAAGAAGAGGGCTCAAACTCAAGAAGAACCTAGGAGTGCCAAGGTGAAATTGGACAAAGGAGGTGGTTCTCAAAATGGCAAACTTACATATGTCACTTGTGGAAAGAGGCATTATGGTGAGTGTCTAAGGGTACCGGGAGTTTCTTTGGTTGTGGTAAGGAAGGACACAAGGTGAGAGATTGTCCTACCATTGTTTCTAGTGGAAGAGAGGGTAAGAAAGTTGCTCCAAATGTTCCAAAGAATGATGTTTAAGCAACGAGGCATTTATATGCACTCTAAAATAGACGAGAGAAGGCGTATGGTGATGATGATGACGGTAAGTCCTTGCATTTCTCCTTTTAGTGATATGAGTTTCTTATAAGTGGGGGAGTATGGTTAGTAGATGGGATAGAAAGTCATAGAAGCATGTTGCATGTGCATGGTGTTTAGGAGTTTTGTTGAAATTAAATTTCATTAACTTCTTGCATTTTGTATTTTATGAATCCATTATTATGTTGTAGCATGTTTTTATATGATGTTACTTTACATATTAGCATATTTCAATCATGAATTGCCTAAAAGTTGCAATTTTTAAAAATTGCCTAATTCACTGAAGCTTGGAATCTACTCACTGTTAAATTTTGCAAAATATGACTAATTCATTCTTTGGTCTAAAATTGTTGAAATTTGGTTACAATTGATCTCTATTAGTATGATATTGTATATAAAATGAGTTTTTTCAATTTGGAATGAAGCATGTAAGTTTTGCAACATGATGAGTTATAGAATGTTTTGTAGTTTCTTATTGTGTTGTGATCTCTTGATTATGTGAAATTGATGTTCTATTAGATGTTTGAATTGTATGAGATATTATATGGTATGGTCATGAGTTGCTAGTTGAATATCTATTCTTGAGAGTGTTCGGAGAGTGACAAGTGTCATTCGAGGATGAATGTTGTCCAAGTGGGAGAGAATGTAAGATCCCGAAAATGATATAGGTGAAATAGAGACTAAAATAACTGTATGTATGGTATAAGGTCCTAAATTGGTATATAATATAATATTTATGCATTGTCTAAGAGTTTAGATGTATTGGAAGTCAAACGTCAAGGGACGACAAAGACGTTCAACAAATAAGTCACCTATGTGCCTCATATGTGGTTTTATGTGTTTATGTGTGGTTCATGAGGTTGTAATGTCCTTAAATGAGTTATTATGGTGTATATAGGCAGTTTGGAGGTCAAACGTCCATGAACGTCCATGACGTTCGAAAGGTTTGCCTTGAAACGACTTTGTGTGTCTATGCATGTTTCGTCGAGTATTACGCGTTTTTGGATTCAATTCATGTGAGAGGTATATACTCATGTACGAACATGTTTGGGTTGGAAACGTCTAGGCAAACATCTCAACCGACCATCCAAAGGTCCTTGAGGAAGAAACCAATGTTTGTGCCCAAGGCAGCCCACCAACGGATGGCAATTGACGCCCAGTGAGTCAGTCGACGCCTTGTTGGCAGAGTCTCTTCGATTGGAACTTAGGCGTCGGGGAGATGAAGACAAAGACAATCCTCAGTCCCAGACCATGGACCAACAGGACGGTCAGTTGGTCAAGGGACGGGCCGTCGTTTGGCAAGTCGTGGGTGGACTGCCTTCCTGTGCAGTTCACTGTAAGTTCAAGGGGTGAATTGGTAATTCACCCCACGTCTATAATAAGACTATTGGCGGTTCCTAAACATTCTATTGGGTATTTTGAATATGTTTATAAGCCTAAAACACTTAGAAGATATCATTCTTCAAAAATAAAAACCCAAATTCTCTTAGAAATTTTCCTAGAACTTCATTGTAGCATAAATTCAAGGAATGGGTTGGATCGGAGAATTGAGTGGAGATTCTTCATCAAATTGAATAATTAGCCATTGAGGTATGGTTTTTGATCGTTGAAACTCTATTCATCAAGGAGCCCAACTTTCAAAGATAATTTCTAAAGTTTTCATAGATGAATTGTCCAATTTCATAATCTATGCATGGGTTCTTGCATTAATGGTTTTTAAGCATTGAATATGGATTGAATTGTTATTAATTAAATGATTTAACTCAATTAACCTATGAACCCATGAAATGGATGAACCCTAGTTTTTTACTAAGTTATGGGTTAAGTAATATTGATTTAATGTTTATGGATTCTAGTGTAGTTTTCTATGGGCTATTGAATGATTTGATAATTATACTTAATTGATATCTAGTTGTATAAGATTGATAAAAACGTAGTGAATTGACCTAGTTTCATTGAGTATTGTTATAATTGTTTTAAATTGATGTTCATGGCAATGGGTAAGGGTCTTATGGTATTGAATTGGACGATTAAGCATCAAATGGAGGTGTTGAGAATGGAGTGGTGGGACACTGCCCTAATTCCATTTATTTTATGATAATTAGAATTCAATTAAGTTGTAATTGGTATGGTCCATTTATGATGGCGGTGTTATGTGCTTTACTTGCAATTGATGTGGCCTTGTCAGTGCTACTATATGTATTATAATGATTATGGCCTTTCGGCAACTACTTAAAGTAATTTATGATTTCTGTAATTGATTATGTGAAGTTGTATAATGTAGATCTACATGATAAGTAATGTGAAAGTATATGTGTTCTTCTATTGATGTTATTTAGGTGATCATATTAGACTATGACTATGTCTTTATGTGTATAGTCTTAGAGTTGAAGCTTGGTTATTCCTACTTCACTATGTGAGTCTATTATGGTAATATTTATGATGACATGATATTATATAGGATGACTTAATGATGATAATGGTTATTTCTATGTGATTCTAGAACGACATGTAATATGGTTTAAGGTGAAGTATGTTGTGTCATGTTTTGGTTGACTTGTGTCCCTTACTTGATGCATGTATGAATGTGAATATGAGATGTCTTGACTTAGGATGCTAAATCCTCTTAGTATTTTATGTATGAATGACATGAGACCTTAAATGATGTTAAGAGGGTCTTTTATGTGAAACCTTGAACCTAGTGGTAAGGTTATGAATGTTGAAGTCGGAAGTCGTAATGGTATCCTCCAAGTAAAGGAATGATAGATTTAAGGTTGATTGGTTGGAACGGCATCATATCAATCCTTAGGAAAGTCATGATGAGCCTCTTGTGCCATTATAAGGTACCCCTAGTGGACCTTTCCTTGGTAGGGTAAATGTGATTGGATTATGAATTTGATATGGAACCCCTTTATATGAACCTTTAGTGTAAATTACTTGATTAGAACAAAGGCTAGCCCCGTGTGAGTATGGTAAAGGAAGTAGTTCTAGTTAAAGAATGAGACTAGAATAAAAAGCATGCCTCTTCATAGTCCTTAACCATCTGCCTACGTGGTATGTGTCTAAGTTCTACCATTGGCAAGTAGAACACCCTTATTGGAGTAGGTTCTAACTTCGGATTCCATGTCTTGCTATCATGGTCTATGTCTCTTATTCCATATTTTCATCATATGGGATATTTACTAGCATTAGAGAAGTTCTATGAAGTTTAAGTGGTGGTATGGGACGCTATCTAGACATTGCACAATAAGCTTTGATAGTGTTAGTTGGAGTTCTTAGGTCTTGAATGCTTTGAAGGTGTTGGTTGGAGTTCCTAAGTCTTGTTCAAGACCATTACATGAATGTCCTTTATGTGATGAATAAGTCTTAAATGAACTAATGCATGTAATTACATAAGTAAGAAAGTATGTAAAATGAATAAGTTCTTATCTAGAGTAGTTAAGGGTTGTCTAGTTAAGGTATGAAGGGAGTATAGGAATGGTCACTTCGTACCTTACCTAGATAAGACTTAAGGATGACTCTAGTTAGGGAAGATGTTTGATTTTGTAGACATAGTCTAAACTTAGGTAGTCTTAAGGATTATTTAGGTAGTCTTGAAGAGTTCAATCATGGACGTTATCTTCTTGATTTACTTAAGTGAGTCTTTTGATAGCCTTTGGAAAGAGAATGTCATATTATCTATATGTTGTTATGTTAAGTGAGAATAATTCTATCATAGGTAGTCCATAGGATCTCTTAAGTGTGTGTGTAAGGGATTCTATGGGTGGTCGCTCCATGACTCGCTCAAGTGAGACTTAGAATCTCCTTTGGTAGAGGGATTTTATGTTCATGTGTATGGTTGCTTGTAGGTGTGTATGTGTCTCATTATAAGTAGTTTTGAGGATCATTTACGCATGCCTAGGAAGAGTGTGTGGGTTGTCTCTCTTTGTGTTGCTTAAATGAGTCTATCAATGAAGCAATTCACTGTACAGTAAGTTTAAGTTACTGTAATGTTTCCTCAAAAATGTGAATAATTGCTTAAATGTTATTTTAAGTGTTTCTAAGTTGATAAATGTAATTCTTATGATTATATTATGATATTTAAACGAAAATATGCATATTTCGATTTAAAGTCTATTTTCATGATTTTTATGCATTATGTCATACGTAGTACATGTGGTTGTACTAATCCATGCTTTTATCTATCTCTATTGTTGTGGGTAGGTGAGGAGCATTTGGGAAGCAAGACTTGGACAGTAGCATCGTTCAAGAGAGGTTGAAGTATGTCCTCATTTGAATCGAGGGCATAGATTGTCTGTTATTTCCTTTGAAGTATTGTAATAGACTAAGTAGTTCAATATTTTGAAGTATGGGTCGTGTCCCAAAAGTATTCTCGTGTCCTATTACCCCCCTGAACTTATTTTATTGATAATTTTCTATCCTTTCTCGGCCTACGTGGAACTATCATGTGGGCCCAATTTTGATTGACTTTTTTTCAAGTTAGTGTCATGTAGGCTGAAAAGAGGTAGAAAATTACTTAATAAGTAATTTCAGGGGGGTAATAGGACCTTTGTATAGTATAAATGTGTTTCTGGGATTTCAAGCATAGGTTGAGGGGGTACTTGTGAATTTTCCCAAAAAGAAACAAAAAACTGGAGTTATAAGAATTGAGTAGTCGCAGCAGCAAATCATTGTGTTGTGAAATTTTCCCCTGGTACGGTGTGGCTTTATTATCTTGGGGAGTTAGTGAGGTGTTGGAGGGGAAGTAGAATGCATCCTTGACACTTGTGTTACTTCTTGAATGCCTTCATCCTGGTACACAGCAACTTGCATAGGTAATTGGTGATACTCCACAATCTCTCTTAAGAAGTGATTCTCACGAGCGTACACAGAATACTCATGTGCAAGACGACCCTTCTCTGCTAATAGTGTCTCAAGTTGAAGTTGTATCTGCAATTTCAGGTTCATGAAAACACACGCATTTAATTATACTAATTGTACACAAGTAGGTGGAGGATTACCATGTCATCATCTGTAGGATTGTCTCGCTTTGAACAAGACTCCCGAAGGATTTTTTTTTCTTCTTCAAGCTGACAACATCTATGTTTTGCAAAAGGAACATATTCTTTAACACTTTTTAGCTCTCGTAGAAGAAGCTTCCCTTTAGCAGCAGTTGCCATCGCAACCTGAATACAGACCAATCATGCACTTTAATTCATCACTATAGTGGTGAAGCAAAGTTGAGCAATTTTATGGCCTTTGCTCATAAATTTGCAACATACATCACGAGATTCCTTTAGTTGATCTTCACAATTGGTTTATGTCACGCCCCGAGCTACCCCGAGACAACCTAGGACCACAAGTAATTCCAAGTTAACCCTACTGGCATTATCATGAGCATGCTAAAGATAATAAACTGATGCGGAAGCTAAATCATAACTTATAACGAAAAGATGGGGAATACCCATATGCTAATATTGATATATATGAAAAACAGATGAGTTTAATACAAAGATATATTAACTCACTACTAAGCTAAAACTAACTATGTCTAAAAATAGCGTCTAAACTGGACTAGAAATACTGGGACAAGCCCCAGCTAAATCTAGCAAAAACTGAAACTAAATGACTAAAGACTGAAATGAAACTCATGGTTGTTCTCCTCGGAGAATGAGGACTCACCACTGAATCTGCTGAACTGGAGATCAGGAAATCAATCTATGAGTGATCTGGATGCTGAGAACCTGAACCTACATCACAAGAAGATGTAGCGCACGTATGCGTCAGTACTTGAAAGGTACTTATCATGTAGGATAAAAATAAGCTTAAATAAAACATAACTGAACAAGCACAAAAGTAAGTATAATAATTTGAACATGATATACTGAATTTTTGAGCTAACTGAATGCAATGACAAATTTATAACATACTGAAACTGAATTCTGAATATTTTCACTGCTTTTATCTTCTGTGAATCCACTCAGATAACTTCGCTAGATACAATGTGACCAAGAAAAGAAACGGATTGCAACAAAAACTCACATTTGCTAAACTTAGCGAATAACGGCGATCTTTGAGAGTGTGCAGAAAAACTCTCAAATGACTTGCATGTTCTTCCTCACTCCTAGAGTAAATGAGGATATCATCAACGAAGACGATAATCTACAAGTCTAAGTACTGTTTGAACATTCTGTTCATCAAATCCATGAAAGTTGCAGGAGCATTGGTTAGTCCAAACGACATAACTACCAATTCATAATGACCATACCAAGATTTGAAGGTTGTTTTCGGAATGTCACTATCTTTGACTCTGAGCTGATGATAACCCGATCTGAGGTCTATCTTTGAGAAATGACTAGCACCCTGAAGTTGGTCAAACAAGTCATAAATCCTGGGGATGGAATACTTATTCTTGATTGTGACCTTGTTCAACTGTCTATAGTCAATGCACATTATGAGAGAACCATCTTTCTTCTTTACAAACAATACTGGTGCGCCCCATGGTGAAATGCTTGGTCTGATGAAACCCTTATCTAGAAGGTCTTTCAACTGCTCTTTAAATTCCTTAAGCTCTGATGCAGACATTGTATGAGGAGGAATAGAAAAAGGTTGGGTGTCTGGAAGGACATCAATTCCAAAGTCGATTTCCCTTTCAGGAGGGACTCTGGGAAGATCTTCTGGAAATACTTCTGGAAATTCACAAACTACTGGAACTGACTCAAGAGTTGGGGTTTCAAGTCTAGAATCCTTAACCCGAACTATATTATAGAGATAACCCTTTGATATCATCTTACTAGCCTTAAGGTAAGAAATAAATTGACACATAGGCGCTAAGCTAGTGCCTTTCCATTATAAGATTGGTTCGTCTGGAAACATAAAACGAACAATCCTAGTTCTACAATCGACTGAGGCATAACATGAGTGTAACCAAACCATTCCTAGAATTACATCAAAGTCTACCATTTCTAACTCTACTAGATCTGCTGAGGTGACTTTCTGAGAGACTGTGATAGGGCAATTTCTGTATACCCGTCTAGTTATGACTGGGTCACCGACTGGAGTAGAGATTGAGAAAGTTTCTGAGAGAGTTTATGTACTGACATTGAATTGGAATTTTATGTAATGAGTTACAAAAGAAAGAGTAGCCCCTGGAACTAACAATGCATAAACATCAAGGTCAAAGACAAGTAACGTACCAGTGAAGACATTAGGAGGACCTTCCTGATCCTGGTGAGCTTAAAGAGCATACAACCTGTTCTGGCGCTGACCAACACCGGTACCAGATGAGTTACCTTGCTAAGTTGGGCGACTTGATAGTGCTGCTGAAGTTGTAGATTGAGCTATAACATTGCCACCTTCTGGACCTTGTCTAGAAGGAAAATCTCTCAGCCTTTTGACTGGACTGACCGCACCCAAAACATCCCTCTTTTCCTGCAAGACACTCGCCTGGATGGTTCTTACCACACTTAGGGCAAGTGGGGTAAGTCTTGGTGCTTGAACACTTCCCTGAGATTTAGAGCCTGGTGCTCTACCCTTTTGGTCATACCTCTTCTTGAAGGATGGAACACTAGCTGATGAAGGGGCTGGAGCCGAAAACTTCTGCTGACCCTCCGAGCAATTTCTACCACCTGATTTCTGCTGAGAATAGTCATAGTTCCCAGTCCTAGCCTTCTTATATTCCTTAGCCTGTTCCTAAGCTTATAACCCTCAACCTACTGAGCATGATTCATAAGCCTAGAGATGTTTATATCTCCAAGTAACATCCCATTTCTACACTCAATTTTCACCAAACCTGACACTCCATACAAAAACTTATTCATTTGAGCATTGGAGTCAGCAACCATGTGAGGAGCATACCTAGAGAGTTGGTTAAACTTGAATCCATACTCTTGGACTGTCATGTTACTCTGCGTTAAGTTCATGAATTTATGGGCTTTTGATTCTCTCAACTCTATTGGGAAAAACCTATCGTGAAAAGTCTCACAAAAGCAATCCCAAGTGATAGGAGCTGCATCTGCACCCCTATTCTCGTTTAACTGGTATGATTCTAACTCAACCCGATCATTCCCAGTGACTTGTATTACCTTAAAGATCTTCTTGATCTCTTCCAAAAAATCTTAAGGTCCTCATTAGCTTGCGATCATATGAACTCAGGAGGATTCATCCTAACAAATTCACGGACCCTTGCTGCCACTGATCCTCCATTTTCATTAACACGAGAATGAACCCGATTGTTCTAGTTAGTCATACTCTGATGCAACATCTGTATGGCATTTTTGAATTCAGCATTAGAGACTTCCTGATCTGGGACTAAAGGCGTTGCGTTTGCATTCCTGGCGTTTGCATTCCTAGCATTAGCTCTACGAGAAGGCGTGATCTTAAGCGCTCAACGTCGAGTTATAATGGAATTAGATCATACCTTACGCACGATAAGAGTAACAAGAAAGTGAAGTTTTCCTAAAACACTTCATATCCCCTCTCTCATTCGATGTGGTGCACTTCACACCCATTAAAAGGACTCTACATAGTGCGGCTTTTTCAGACATCGTAGGACTCTTGAACCTAGTGCTCTGATACCAAGTTTTGTCACGCCCCGAGCTACCCCGAGACGCGGATATGGAACCTAGGACCACAAGTGAATACAGACCAATCATGCACTTTAATTCATCACTATTGTGGTGAAGCAAAGTTGAGGAATTTTATGGCCTTTGTTCATAAATTTGCAACATACGTCACAAGATGCCTTTAGTTGATCTTCACGATTGGTTTGTGTCACGCCCTGAGCTACACCGAGACGCGGACACGGACCTAGGACCACAAGTAATCCCAAGATATCCCTGAAGGCATGATCATGAGCATACTAAAGTTAATAAACTGATGTGCAAGCTAAATCATAACTTATAATGAATATATGGGGAATACCCATATGCTAAAACTGATATATATGAAAAACCGATGAGTTTAATACAAAGAAATATTAACTCACTACTAAGCTAAAACTAACTATGTCTGAAAATAGCCTCTAAACTGGACTAGAAATATTGGGACAAGCTCCAGCTAATTGTAGCAAAAACAAAAACTAAATGACTAAAGACTGAAATGAAACTCATGATTGTTGTTGGAGAATGAGGACTCACCAATGAATCTGTTGAATTGGAGATCGGGAAATCGATCTATGTGTGATCTGGATGCTGAGAACCTGAACCTACATCAGGAGAAGATGTAGCGCACGTATGCGTCAGTAAGTGAAAGGTACTGAGCATGTAGGATAGAAATAAGCTGAAATAAAACACAACTGAACAAGCACAAAAGAAAGTATTATAATCTGAACATGATATACCGAATTTCTGAGCTAACTGAATGCAATGAACAACTTATAACATCCTGAAACTAAATACTGAGTATACTGATAAATGGTCAATGCAGAGAGTCTGACTGATCTGTGAGAGCTACTAATAATTGATTATAAAAGCACATAAGCTAAATGTGGAGTCCGATGTATACGCCCCATCAAGAGGACCCAATATACCCTGCCAAAGGTATAAAAGCATGCTGGCGTGATCACTAAACTGATTTCCCACATAGGGGACTTACAACCTACTTGGCTAGTAGTTCTAGGACTATTTGGGTATGGTGAACCGTAGTCTAACTCGGTATTATGCTACTCCCAATGAATTCTATAAATTTACTGATTGTGTCTGAGTTTCTTTAAATACTGGATAGCTCGAAACTGAACATGCAAACTAAGAATGCAACAACTAATCTGGTATTTATGCATTTATAACTGAGACATGTACATTTAAAGTGTCAGAAATATCTGACCTAGCATGTGTAATTTAAAAACTAAAGATATACATAGCTAGGGTTCTGAAATTCATGCGATAATCAGAGTAATAACATGATAATCTGATTTGGAACATAAAACTAATAAATTCATAATGTTTTATTGAGGTTCTAGACACCCTAGATCTAATCATGATGTGGAATCAACAATCTGACTGAAAAACTAGGGATCCAATGGGTGAAAGGAACCCACTAGTGAAATCCCACATACTCGGTGATCAAAACCTCGGAAAAATACTTACGTTTCGGGGCTGGAATTGCTGGAGCTTGTTGTGTTATTGAACTAAGGTTCTTGAGCTTTTTCTCCTTTCTTGAATCTAATTTTTCTAAGTTTTGATTTGATTATTAGACTTAGATATGTTTTAATTGTGTTTCTAAGCTTAAACTGACTATCATATGATAATTTAGGGTCAAAATGACGTAACTTAGGGTTCAAATAGAGTGGTAAAGGTCCAAAAGACCCCTGGAAAGGTTGTTCTCGGACCAAACGACAGCCAGGACTGACTGTCCGTCATCTGCCCGACGCCCCATTGTTGGGTCCGTCGTTAGGGCCTGTTTGACAAGCCTTTTCAAAAACGGGCATAACTTTTTACTCAGAGATCTGATTTGAGCAAGGTCGGTGGCAATTCAATTATCTATATGTAGGTAGGTCATGGGACACCAAATTGATTTTGTGCTAAGAGTTATGACCATTTGAAGTTTACCAACTGCATTTCCCCTTAACTATCTGCAAATTTTCCACCTACGGACCGTGCTGGTCATCCATAGCTATTGTCAGAGAATGGGTGAAAGGAGTATTGATCGACAGTCACGGACTGCGGACTGTTGTCTGACCTACAGACAGTAAGTCCGTCCGTCGTCCTAGACTTAACCACTTTTTCTGGGCTGAAATTTTTTAGAGTTTCTAATCCCATTGACGGTTGTGCAGGACGGACCGTGGGTCTGGCTACGGTCCGTCGATGCCACCGTTGGTTGCATGCACCTGCAGATTTTTTTTCTGTAAAGCTGGTATTTGGCCTCTTTTGGCTACGGAGTGTTATAGTTTGTATTGAGGATTTATTCCTTTTGCTATTTATAGTAGAGACATGATTTTGCTCGTTATAGTTGGTACCTTTTTCTCGTGATGTGCAGTTTGCGTGTCTCTTCAATAATGTCAGCAGTCTTACTCTAAAAAATTGTACGTCTCTCTTGATGATATTGAAGGAAAAATAATGTGACTAGTTTAAGAAATCATATATACACTAGCATTAAGTTTTTGTGAAAATCTATTACATGACATTCTTAGGCACAGTAGAGCAGAAAGAGATGTGGAGATATAAGTATATACAAATACAGTTGAGACAATTAATGGAGATGGAAATAATACAAGTTAATATATGAGGAAATAATTAAGTTAATCTAGTGCATTATACCATACCTCCAATGCATTTCCAATGGTATCACCAAAGTGGTTCAAAGAAGATGTGAGTGCATGGAGGCGTTTGCGCGGTATAGAGTTATCCATTATTGTGGAGACGACGTTATGGTTGTGATAAAACTAGATATTTTTGAAAGATGTGTTAGATCATGAAAATTTAACGGATGATGAAAAGTTGATGCATGATGATGATCAGACCTGGTTTTGATTTGTGGGAGACTTAAATTGCTGATCATCTTCTTCAAAAATTGCTTCGGCTTTACTTGCAAGAACTCGCCAAAAACCACCTGTTGAGAGTGAGTCCTAATTTATTATTGTGTACAAACAAAAATTCTTAAAGTTTGAGTAGGTGATAAAGCCTAAAGGGGATCGATCTGACCGGTTGAGGAAAATAGGAGGAGAGAGAAGAAGAGTCGTGATGAGCAACAGACGCTCTATTAGCCTAAGCGGGAATAGTTGATGACCAAAAAAAATTTCCTTCATCATCATTCTCATTCTCATCCTTATCGGAAGGTGGACGTAAAATGCTCAAAGTTGACGACTTGATCATCCCTTTTATCCTTTTATACACCATCTTCACTTGGATTATTAGACCCCACAAACGTAAAAACATAAATTCCACACCCCACACACATTCTGCATCTCCAACAAAATCCTCCTTTTATGTTACACTCACAGACACATCCCATATTTATGGAGTACTATTCTCTACTTAACAAATTTGACTTTTACTTTTTGAATATAAATCTGCAAACACCAATTATTATTATTTTTTTGTTTAAATACAAGTCTTGTTGAAGGTGTTGACACCTAAGTTTGACCCTCCATAATAGAAATTAATTCACAAGCTTGTTAATTATCAAACAATTTAAAATAATTAGTTTTATAAAATTCAAATACTTTCCAAAATCAAATCCTAGTTGATTTTTATAATTTATAATTAACAATTATATTTTTATATAGTTCTACAAATATAATTGGTATAGTTTATAAATATTTGAAAAGCATCTCAAAAATATTTTAATTTTAGTAAGTATTCTATTAAATAAGTTTAGTTTAAATTATGGTTATATTTTTTAATTACTAGTTTACATGTAAATTAATTATTTTATTTTTAAAAAATTAAGAAGCTTGATTAATTAAGATTAATTTGTCATATTTAAGGTTTAGCCGAATTTGTTAATTTAACTCAATTTGGCTATTTCTCAAATTTAACTCATCTTTGACTTCCAACTTAACTCAATTTTGGACCAAAATCCAATTCGTTCAGTCATTACATCCAGTGAAGCCTACTTCTTCTTCCAATCTGCCCAGCCCATTAACAATAACAAAGAGACCCACTTTGATACAGTTAGCAACCCGTTGTACAACAATACCAATACATACACGTACAACCCACCCCTGTACGTTTCTTCTTCTTCTTCAACGGGACTAACCCAGAACCTCAAATCGACCCACAATTGCGACCCAAACCCACTCCGGTGTCATTTTCTCCCCCTCGCCCTTATCCACTCCATACGATAGATACCCGTAATCCATTTGTCTCGATCTTACACCTCTTTCGCCCTTCACTCTCAATCCAGCGGCTCAAACCGTTCTTCCGTTGACGAATGGGACATGAATGGTACAATTCCACCTTCTCAACCTTATCCTCCAAAAGGAATTCAAATTTCAAATTCGAAAGAGAATACCATTTTGCCCCCTTTTTCGAATCTCCCTCTCAAAAATATCCATCTCTTTTATTGTTTTGGGGGGATTGTAATTTTTAGGAGATTATTTTAGACACGAATTTACTATCTAGAATAGAAGAGAATTTTCAAAAATAAATAGGCTAAGAGATCAAAAATCTCCAAAAATAGCTATAGGCAAAAATACATTAAGAGCTCACAAGTTTAGTATCATTAAGAGCTCACAGCCTTAGTGATTTTCTCACTCGAATTCGTCGGAGCTTGTCGGAATCTGGTGAAATTCCATCTGTGGTGAAGTCACTATTCTTCATCTCGTCGGCTCAGTTTGCTGCCCCGAGAGAGGTATACTTCCTTGTTTCGTTCTTGAATCGTATTTATTCTGTAGTTTCTAGTCCATTATCTAGCGGATGATTTGGCTCAATGCCTTGTGACTGATCTTAGCTCTTAATTGATGTACCTTCTTTACTTATGTTTGTTTGGATTCAAAATGATTTGAATGTGTATGTATGGATGTCGAAGGACTGATGTTCGATCGTTTCTCTACTAGTTGTTGTTTGTATTTCTCCTCTACCTTAACTTGTCTTTAAAATTATGTTTATATCTTGGGTTTGATTTCAGTTCGATGCTTATCCATTTAGACAGTAGCATTTACTTTGTTTGTTTTTTCAGTTCATTTCCGATGACTTATTTATGAGCAGCTGCTTAAGATTTGAGTCTATTCCAAGTCCTTTTTAATTTTTCTTTAGCTTAGTACTTGATTTACTTTGTTATATTTACCGTCTTAATTTCTCCAATCTAGATATGTGATTTTAATGATAGCAAAATATAAGGCAAATTGATTTCTTCATTTTAAGTTAAGTGTATTGAGTATGGTTTATTCCCTTTTTGCAAAATCTACTCTTGTCTTGTCTTCGGTGGCATTTATACTTCATAAAAAAAAATTTAAAAGACTCATGTAGAATTCATCTTGGAGTGTTTTACTATTTTGTTGCTCGATTTAGTAGGCGTTGGTTTGATTTGGTTGGGTTAAGTAAAAATCATGCTAAGCTTTCCTATTTTTTTCTGTATGAACTTGGACCGAGTCTTCACGGACTCCTCATCCCTCGCATATCATTAATTTGCATTTCCAGTCGTCCCTTACTTTATTGGATTTCGGATGTTTGAAAGAATTGAAAGAGGAGCTGCACAATTGATTTTGAAGGCTCAAAATAGGCTGAAATACGACCTTTATACACTGATATACGATCCTGCGTAAAAAATATGTGATAAAAATGGCAACATAGGTTACAGAGGCCAAAATAGATTGTATGCATTTGATATTACCTCCAATATACATGGAATAGGGATGAAATACTTCCCGTATACAGTGGTATACATGAAATATATACACAGAAATCAAACATAAAAGACGCCCAACAATGCAGCCCCTTACCTAGACTTTAGGACAAGTTCGGGCCAGAAGCCCATCAGATAGGAATTTGGGCAAAAGTCCTAAATTAAATATTTATCTATTTATTTGTTGATTGACTAACATCTTACATATTATTCTCGGTTTGATTTAATTATCTCCCAAAGATAGTCATTTCTCGTTTTAAATTTAAAACCAAATATTTATATTTAATAATTAAATTTATTTTCATTATTAGTCTTGACAACATTCGAATTATTTTCCTCACAAAATCCCCCTTTAGTTTATGTGGAATCATACTATGTCACAAAATCACCATGCACTAACACCTATCCTCTTCAATTTCTCACCGACGTGCTAATATTTCCGGTATTGCAACTAGTGTCCTCACTTCAAAACAAAATCCTCATTTTTCACACAATGATTTCTGTTTAAGTATAAGTATTACTTTTCAACACTCACTCTCAGAACAAATTCACACTCATTCATACATATTGTCATAAGATTGCCCTTATTTTCACTACTTTAAGTTCGCTATACAGCGATAGGACTTTCTTAGATTGTAACATAGGCTCAGGGTCAGGTAGTGTATATTTAGGTATACTTTAGTGACTTTTTGCCCTCCTTGACATATCGTCTAAACGTACCACTTTATCATTTTATTTCGCCCAGTTTCTCATATTCTTTCACCTTGCTATTTTCCCTTCTTTCTTCATTTGTGTAAGTGACTCACTTCTTTTATTGCTTGTATTTCTTGTATTTTTTAAATTTTTTTTTATTATTATTTTTTTTTACTTTTCTTTCAACTGATTCTTGAGTCACATTACTTTTGTTCTTTGTCTCTCTTTGTTCTCTCAACCCCACTTTCCAGAGTATTACTCATAATAGCCACCCTCAACTCATTGCTTTGCCATAAGTCAAAGTACACAATACCCAAAGTTGGGTCAGGGCCATAAAAAGGGTTGTTTACTGCATTAGCCACCCTCAACTTATGCTTTTTGCATAAGTTGAGGTGCACATGTCCAAGGAGGGACCAGGGCCAATATATTATTCTCAGAAAAGATCAGTTGGGTGAAAAAGAAAGGTCTAGTTTAAGATCAAATCATTTGGATCAAAGAAGGATTAATTTCATTTGGTTTTCTTTTATTTAGGCTAAAAATGGGCTATATTGAACAAGGGCTTATGATCTTTCCTAATTGTCTATTACAACTTACTTTTAGAAAGACTAACCAAGCATGTTCTAGCTAAGTACAAATAGTGGACTATTCAAATCTTCCTCACACTCACTTGACATCTAATTACTCTACCAGATTATCAGACACCTAGTTCGCATTTTAGACTTAAGGTCATGCAGTGGTGTACCTCTATGTCATGCTTAAAGCCACACATATATAAATTACTATGCCTAGTCATGCATCATTTTCATTTTATCAGGATATCATTTTAGCCATCATGCTTCAGAATTAAACAATGTAGACAACATATAGACATGGCGGTTCAACAGGAAAAAAAATCAGTCTCTTGGGAAAAAAGAACACAGGCAAAAAAACCCCAAAAGAGGATAGTGAATTGGGCTACTCAGACTTCACCCTAGCACTCACTTTCCATTTACCCCAGCCCCAACAAAAAGACATACAATTGTCCCCAATGCATAAAAAAATTGGAATACTAGAGTGGTAGGTGAAGCAAACCTGGGGCGCAAAGCGCCGACGATCAGCAAGCTGGTGGGTCCGGTTCCTCGGAACCCACTACCTCTGTAATCTGGACACCCTCAGTAGTGTCCTCAGCATCAACAACACTATCAGCAGTGCCTCCCGCTATCTCTACATTTCTGGAGCTAGACGCCCCAGCAGCTAACTCTACTGCTCTCATCTGACGCGCCTCCTCATCAGCAAGCGAGGATCTCCTCGCAGCCTCCATCTCATGGCGCTCCTTCTTCCGTTCTCGAGATTCCTCCTTCTCTCGAACCCTACGCCTCTTGGCATGCTCTCGAGGGGGAGGTGGTGGGATCTCCGAAGTGGCAAATAGGGCCGCCATCACTGTGTGTTCAGCAGGCTCTACAGAAAGGGCCTCAGACTCAGGCACCCTAGCCTCTAAGATCATATCGATGTCTGCGCGAAGACTGTCGACCGCAGCCTGAAGGGTCGACACATCCACCTGAGGGGCTGGCCGGGCTAGCACCCGCAACTCAAAAGCGTCCAAGAGCTGATGAACGTCAGCGATCTTCCGCTCTGTGTGCTGGACCATTCTACGCTCCAAGCGCTCTTCCACCTCAGCAATAGACCTCTGCATCCAAGGCTGGATGTGATGCAGAAGTGTAGCCATCTCTGCCTCTAATTTCTGGACCCTAGCAAGCGGGACCAGAGTGGGGAAACGGACTGAGCGAGAGGAGCTCGGGGCAGTGCTGCTACCCTGGATAGAGTCGACCGAGGTAGAGTCAGTGGAAGCTGCCTGCGTAGCCGTGAGGGCCTGTGCTACCGTATCATCCATATTGTCACCAAGTGGAGGCAACTCTGGACGGGGCCCTCTGCGTGGAGCCAACTCATTGGCCTCATCCCTGATGAGGCCGATATCAACAGTGCCCAGCGGGGTCTTGAGCTGATCAACGTGCCATATAGGCACACCTGCGAACCTACATAGAGAAAATATCATTCACGGAAAAGGGTATGTAGTTGTGACCTTAAAAGCCCTCTCGTGCATGACCGCCTGTAAAAGCCAAGCAAAATCCACCTCAAACCCGGCTATCATCGCCGCCATCAGTACTGCATGATCCCATGTGACTATATTATCAGCGGCTATGGGGGAAAGGCAGTGGCGGACAATCAACCACAAAAACTTCGCCGTGAAGTTCAGGTTAGCCTTTTTGATAGCTCCCTTCGGCTCGGTCCCCAGTCAGCACCCTCTCCATCAATGGACAAGTGCAGGGCCATCCACCTCTTGGTGGTCTCTCTCAGCGATGGCTCACGCAGGAATTGGCCCTCTTTTACAATTTTCCACCGGTAGTCAAACTCGGCGGTGAGAGGGGTCCGATTTGAATCAACATTCTCTCCGTATAGATACCGGCGGATGGCAGGCAGGGAGATATCAACCTGTTCCACGTACTCGGACATGCTCCAGTGGGGCCTATTTGGTGGGGGCAGCCCGCCTATCAATCTGTGATCTGAGAGTAGCCACGTAAGTGGCGTAGAACTCTCTGACCAACCTTTCAGTATAACGTCCCAACGAACGCGCTGTCCACTCCTGTCGATGTCTGGTGAAGATATTTTGGATCTCTAGAATAGTCGGGAGACTTCCCATAAGGACCCGCCGCTCCAATGTAAGTGTCCATGTCATGACTCCTTTGCCATTCAGGAACTTTGCGTCGGAATAAACATTATACTGCTCGTCGACACACCATCGCTTGGGCTGGTCGGCAACCGGGGTGAGAGCACGAGTCGGTGAGCCGGGTGTGGATTCAGAACTGTCAGCCTCATCAGACGAGGCAGACTGTGCAGCGGTGGCGGGTGCAGGGACCTCAGTAGATCCGAAGGCTTCCTCCGACTAGGAAACTCCTAAGGAGCCAGACGCTCCTTCTTCATTGGTAGCTGACCCAGAAGGTGTGCCAGTCAGTGTGCGCTCCTCATCAGACTAGGAGGCAGTGACTACGCCGGATGCCACCTTTTTTGGTGTGGCTTTGGTAGCACGTGCAGCTCGGGATGGGGTGGAAGTGTCTGGGGGCACGTACTCGGGGTCACGCTCATCATCAGAGCCAATGACCAGGCGGGCAGACGGGGCGACAGACTTCGATCGCCCGCGTGCGTAGAATCGATCTTGTTTTGGTGCCATAACAGATAGTACCTGTAAAGAATCAATATTAGTACTAGAAGGAGCAAACAAGACAAGCAAAACCACACAAAATAAATAAAAGAGTTAAGATGTAATGAAATTTCTATAGTAACAGTGAAACTCCACGGACCAGGTGACGGCTCGTCGTGAGTACGACGGACCGTCATGGGGTCCGTCATGTCTTAATTAAACTATGTTTATGTGGAGATCCCTGAAGAAAATCTCTGACAAGTATGACGGTATATGCAGGACGGACCATCACAGGTATGACGGTCCGTCGTAGGTGTTCATCAGAGGACACTTGAAATAAAAAATAAAAATAAAAAATGTGGAGACCCTTAGAAGAGGGGTCTCTGACAAGTATGATGGTATATGCAGGACGGACCGTCGAGGGTATGACGGTCCATCGTAGTTGTCCGTAAGAGGACACTTGGAAAAAGTATGGAGACCCTTAGGAGAGGGGTCTCTGACCGTCATAACGGTTACGCAGGACGGACCGTCGAGGGTATGACGGTCCGTCGTAGATGTCTGTTGGAGGACACTTAGAAAAGGTGAGAGACCCTTAGGAATAGGGTCTTTGAAAACCAGAACGGTTGTGTAGGCCGGAACGTCGTGGCAACGACAGTCCTTCGCATGTGTCCATTTGAGGACACTTAGAAAAAGTGAGAGACCCTTAGGAATAGGGTCTCTAACAACTAGAACGGTTGTGCAGGACGGATCGTCGTGGGAACGACGGTCCGTCGCATGTGTCTGTTGTAGGACACTTAGAAAAATTTAGAGATCATTAGGAATAGGGTCTCTGACACCCAGAACGGTTGTGCAGGACGGACCGTCGTGGGAACGACGGTCCGTCACATGTGACCGTTGGTGGACACTTGGAGAGAATTGGACGGTGGGGTGTTAGGGATATTGGGACGGACCCAATGACGGTCCGCCTTGGTTACGACGGTCCGTCATCGGGGTCTCGTTCTGTCATTCAGTGATAGAACTGGTGATGCCCCATTCAACCCCTATGACCCAAATGGAATTGTTAGTGTTTTAACCTACAATTGTCTAACCCAAATACCTAGTAAACTAGCAATGCTAAAGCACCTATTTCTAGAGTTTTAACACGGCAATTTTGAGGATTCTCAACCTAGGTCAGACAGAATTTGTATTAAAGAATGAACCCATTAATAAGAACTAGGCTAGTACTAATTGATAAACAAAAATGCAAAGTAAATGGGTAGAAATCAGAGACACATACCTGAGAATATGAGAAAAACAAGCGAGGAAGGTACTTGGTGATCAAGTAGGGAACCAAAGCGGCAGACTCCGACTAGTAGATAGTGAATTTTAGGAATTGGGGAATTTGGAAGAATGATGGGTTGAAAGAGAGGGGGTTATGAACTTGGAAGTTTAAAAGGGAAGGAAATTGTAAGAAGAGGGAAGGAGTGGGGTGAAATGAAGGGAGTGGGGGTTTTATCTTAAGAATTATTAAAACCTCCAGCCGGGTAGGGTCGGGTACGCTTCATTAATTACACGACGAGTCCCCGACGACGGTCCGTCGCATCTGAGACGGTCTGTCATTGGTTCCGTCGCGTGTGCCCTAGTTTTGAGAATAACAGATAGACGTACCCGGCACGACGGATTCATGCGACGGTCCGTCACGGTCGTGACGGGTCGTCGATGTATCCGTCAGTGACTGTTGCAGAGTGATTTTCTACAGAATTTCCTAGTGATGTGCCTGCAAATTTTAAACCCATTAGTAGAAAATGCTACCATTACTAAAAAGAAAAAACTATAAGTATTGGGTTCCATCCCAACAAGCGCCTGATTTAACGTCGCGGCACGACTGAGGACACTTGATTACTCAGCCTTCATCAAGATGGTATGCCACTATCACTTTATTCACCGATGCAGTATGCCCAAAATAGAGTTTTATTCGTTCTCCATTCACCTTAAACCGCACTCCCTCCTTGGTTTTTAACTCAACTGCTCCATGAGGGAATACTTGGGTAATCAAGTAAGGGCCCGTCCATACGTACTTGAGCTTTCCCGGAAGCCAATGCAACCTTGAACTGTCTAAAAGCACCGAATCCCCAACCATAAACTCTCATTTTTCACTTTTTAAGTCATTATCCTTCTTCATCTTTTCTTTGTAGGATATAGCAAATACCGATTGGAGCTCACCACTCTGCCTCATGGACTTACAAATGTTGAAGGTCGCTTCTTCATTGTTCAACCAAAATTTCATCTGCCCCTTTTCCATATCAACTAAGGCTCTACCCATAGCAAGGAATGGCCTCCCAAGAATAATAGGCACTTCAAAATTGACTTCACAATCAAGAATAACAAAATCTGCCAAAAATATGAACGACTCCACTTTTATTAGCACATCGTGGACTATCCCTATAGGCTTTTTCACTGTTCGATCAGCCATCAGTAGCCGCATTGCAGTGGGCTTTGGGTCACCCAAACCCAACTTCTTGTAAATCGAGAGGGGCATGAGATTTATTCTTGCCCCCAGATCACATAATGCTTTCGCAAAATGTAATGACCCACTGTACAAGGAATAGTGAACGCACCCGGATCTTCTTTCTTTTGTACGAGAGATCTTGTAGCAATAGCACTACAATGCTGCATTTTATCATCATCCTCCAAAGTGACCTATCTTTTCTTTGTAACCAGATCTTTCATAAACTTGGCATAACCGGGCATTTGTTCTAGAGCTTCTACCAAAGGGACATTGATAGAAAGTTGCTTCAACAAATTATAAAACGCCAATATTTACCATCCTCGGTCTATTTCACTAACCTCTAAGGAAAGGGGTGGTGGTCTAGGCATGGGAATTACTTTTATAGGGACTGCTGCATCTTTTCTAGTGCTATCTTCTGCTTCACCACTTCCCTCTACCACCTTATCATTATCCTTTGTCACCTTTTCCTCATTAGACGGCATAGGTGGGTCAATGGTTTGCTCACCACCCTGAGTAGTGATTGCCATACAGTGTGCATCATTTTTTGGATTTTGGACGGTGTTGCTAGGAAGAGTGCCCGGTTGCCGTGTGTTCACAGTCGCAAATAATTGGTCCATTTGCAACTCGATCTGCTTAATCGATATTGCATGTGTATCGACTTTTTGCCCAATACCCGCTAAATCACTCCTTAACTCTTTCATGTGCTCATCACTAGCATCGAACCTCCTCATCATTTTGTGCAACATATCCTCAACTCGCGCCATACTATGTCCATCATCCCTAGGAGTAACTTCACAATTTTGAGGAGGTGCATAGGGCCCAATCCTATAATTTCTGTTACCGTAGTTACCCATGTTGAAGTTGTTATTGCGGTTGTAGTTTCCATCTCGGACATAATGACCCTCAAGGTTATAGTTACCATAGATCCGACCTTTGTTCCCTTGACCTTGGCGCCAATTATCGTGGTTTGAGCCTTGGGCACTCGGTAATAAACCCCCCGTCTGCTAATTTACTGCATAGGAATCCTCCGCATAATAGCATTCATCATTAGGTGGTGGTAGTTTAGAAAAGTAGTTAACTGCATTTATCTTTTCTACACCCCCAGTGATATGCGTTAATACCAACCCAAGCTCAGTTCTCATCTGTGCCATCTCTTCACGGATCTCATCTGTGGCTGGGTTGTGAGTGGATTGCATTGCGAAGGTGTTTCTCCCAGTATCTGACATCCTAGTACTCCAAGCTTTATTGTTCCGTGAGATTTTCTGTAACTTTTCAGCAATCTCAGCATAAGGACACTCCCCATAAGAACCACCCGCTATAGTATCCAACACTGCTTTATTAATATCATCCTATCCCCGATAGAAGTATTCCTTCAGTGACTCATCATCTATGCGGTGATTGGGTACGCTTCTCAAAAACGAGGTGAATCTATCCCAACAACTACTAACTGACTCTCCTGGTAGTGCCACAAAGTTGTTCACTCTGTCTTTGTTGTTTAGTTTCTTGGAGACCGGGTAGTAGCGTGCTAAGAAAACGTCCCTTGGTTGGTTCCAAGTGAAAACTGAGTTGTAAGGGAGCTCACTAAACCAAATAGCAGCCTCTCCCATCAGTGAGAGAGGAAACACTCTTAGCCCTATTACATCCAAGTCCAATTCAGGCCTCCCTAAACAGCTTTTCACACTGCCCTTACCTTAGCGATATGGGCATGTGGATCCTCAGAAGGTAGCCCTAAAAAAAAACCTCTGGCAGTGAGCATTTGCATCAGGCTACTAGTTACCACAAAGGTGTGGCTGGTGGTAAAGGGGGCAAGACAAGCGGCCCATCGGAGTCTGCTATATTGTCATAGCCTCTGTAGTATTCTTGGGGACGTGGAGCGGGATTGTGTCCCCTCTGTTGGTTTTCACCCGGAGCATCGGGTAACAACTGACCATGAACATCAACCGGAGTTGGGATGTTCTGGTTTGGATCATCATCATTAATTCCCACATTTCGATTCATGTTGCGTAGTGTACGCTCTAATTTGTGATCGTAGGGAAACAAGGGTTATCTTTCTGTCCGTGTATTTGGCATACAAGGAAGATGGTTCTGCAATAATCAAAAACAACAAAACAAAGTAAAATCAAGAAAATATCAACTAAACTATAATAATAAGTTTAAGTTCATCTAAAAGCTACTTTCGTCGGCAGCGGCGCCGAAATTTGATACGCTCAAACTTACTTCTCAAATAAGAAGTAAAGCAGTCGTGTCAAGTAAATAACCCATATAATGAGGTTGGGATCGTTCCCACGAGGAAAATAGTTTAGACTTAACTTCAATCTATTATTACTATTGTTCAGTCAATTATTTCCTTGGAAAGCAAAAATGATAAAAGGGGGGGGGGTTTCTATTTCTAAATAAATGAAAATAACTAGCGAAATTAAAAGAGACAACTAACAGCTTGAAATGTTGGAGTTTATTCAATTAATCAAAGTAACTAGGGTTTACGTGTTCCCCACATGTTCATAACTTGATAATTCTAATTATAACAATTATTTCCTAGTATCTTGCATGCAAAGTGATAAGTTATGTATTTCTAAATCCTTTGTCAGGCATCTAGAAAATTTCACTCCGCACCTTGGTCCGGCTACGTGTGTTGCTATACTATCCTTACCTTTACCTCATATTAAGCATCGTATTCGATATTTGACTAAGTTATTACCTTGTACCAATCAATACTAGCCTATTAGATAGTATACACTAAATCTATGTTGATAATTCTTTTCCTATTATCTACCTCCTTGGTNCTAACGTTGGCCATCCGTTAAAAAGACTTCTAAGCGAAAGAATTATCAATACATGCTAGACACTATTCTAGAATTGTTATTTTAGTTAGGTTTTACCTCATTATTCGCCTATGGGTCCCACAACCCTAGTTATGGAGTTTAGTTACCCATAGTCATAATCACACTATCAAATATGTAATATAAGAATTCATGCACCTACTTCAATGAGAAATAGTAAAATCTAAAAGTTCACTTGATTAATCAAGAAAAGTCACCAACAATCAATTACAAGAGTCTAAAACTATTTAAGAGTCTAACAAAGAGTCTAACAATAATCAAGAGTCTAACAAAGAGTCTAACAGAGAGTCTAAAAATAATCAAGAGTCTAACCCCAAAAACGAGGTTTTTCGAACTATTTATAAAAAATAAAAACCTAATTAAATAAGGACTCTATTTGCTGGAAATCTGTCAAAACGCGGCTGGGTCGACGGACCTCGCGACGGATCATCGTGGTCACGACGGACCGTCACAGCTTCCGTCGTCCCATACTTGTGCAATTTTTTCTGCTGATCTCTTTATTACCCTCGACGGCAAGTATGACGGATCGTCAAAGGCACAACAGTTCCGTTGAAGGTCTCCGTTCCAAAACGCTTGAACTCATGGAATTTGGGTACATGGATTACTTCTCTGATCTTCATGACGAACCAGCAGGACGGACCGTCATGGCTACGACGGTCCGTCATGCACTCCGTAACGATACACTTGGTCAGAATTCCCCATCTTCCTTCAGCAGCTGCACTACGATGCCACCTACGGACCGTCACGAGCACGACGAACCGTCACAAGCTCCGTAGGTGGTACTTTTCTGTATTTCTTGCTCAAAAACCTCCGCATTCATCTTTTAGACAGATTTCCTGCAAATAAAGAGAAACTTACATAAAAATTAGTACAAAAAGGCCTTTGGACACATTAAACTTGTGGAAAAAGTATTAAAAATACCGTGAAACCACGGTATATCAGTCGACAGACCTCGTGACGGACCGTCGTGGTCACGACGAGCCGTCAAGGCCTGCGTCATCCCATACTTCACAAATTCTTCTACTGCTCTCTTCATTACCCTCAACGGAAGGTATGACGGACCGTTCCAAGCATGATGGTCCGTCGAGGGTCTCCGTTCCATAACACTTAAACTTCTTGGAAATAGGGTACTGGGACTACTCTCTGATCATTGCGACAAACCAGCAGGACGGACCGTTGTGGCTATGACGATCCGTCATAAACTTTCGTAATCCCACACTGGGTCAGACTTCCCCATCTTCCTTCAGCAGCTTATCTACGATGCCACCTACGGACCGTCACAAGCTCGATAGACCGTCACAGACTCCGTAGGTGGTCTCTTCTGCATTTCTCGCTCAAAAACTTCCGCGTTCATCTTTGGACAGATTTCCTGCAAATAAAGAAAAATTTACATAAAAATCAATACAAAAAGGCTTTTGGACACTCACTAAACTTAAGTAAAAGGCATTAAAAATACCATGAATCCACGGTATATCAGTCATAGCTACCCATATGTGGTCAGCTCCACAAACGTAATATCAAAACCATAATGTCAATCAGTAAAAATTTCTCTGTCCAAATTTTAGGAAGGCTCATAAAGTACTTACACTATTAAAGAAATCACAAACTCAACTTTATGAAAGGTTGAAAGCAATGGGCATTCTCTATCCTATAGAAGGAAGACCAGCCATTCCTTTTGGAAATTTTTCCAGGGCTGACCAGAGATGTGCTTATCAATCAGGAGTTATTGGACACGACACAGAGAATTGTTCAACCTTGAAGCACAAGATACAAAACATGATCAACAACAATTTGATCAGTATTGAGAAAACCACCTCGTAGGATAATATATTGGATGCTTAAGAGTGAGTACAAGATGTTTATGAACTGGGTCATTGGAAGATATTCGTGATCAAAGATGGAGAAAAAGAATGCCCAACATTGGTAAAAATTTTGCATATAAAGTTTTTACCTTTCTTTTGGAAATGCATTTAACCTTTTTTTTCCCTCATTTTATCGCACAATTCTTGCAATGAACTACGTCTTACCTGAATTCTCAAGAAAGAGATACGTAGGCAGCCTATGTCGGTCTCGGTCACTCTTTTATCCCCTTTTAATGTTTCCTTTGTTTGAACTACGTTTGACCTGAATTCTCAAGAATGAGATACGTAGGCGGCCTATGTCAGCCTCGGTCGGTTTCTTTGTAAAATTCCTACTTTTGTTAATCTCTTTGTGGGAACTATGTTTGACCTGATTCCTACCTCAACAGGATACATAGGCGCCACACGGCTCGGTTATATTTCCCGTAAAATTTCCATTTCTCTTCATAATGGAAACTGGGACGGAATTTTTGAGAGTATCTCAAAAATTCGTTCAAAGATAGTCTTCTATAAAAAGTCAAAACAGAAGACCAAAATGCTACGGAGTTAGCTTTGGGTGGATCTCAAAAATTAAAATAATCAAGTTTGCAACTGGGACAGAACTTTTGAGATGACTTCAGAAATTCCACAAATGTCATTTGTTACTTATTGAGGCAAACTGGGACAAAATTATGAGGAGGGGCCTCAAATTCTTGAATGGGAAAGTTTAGAATTAACAAAGAAAGTTAGGAGAGTTAAACATATTTTAGACCGTGGCATAATTTTTGAGGAAGGTCCTAAAAAGTTCCATCAAGACTGTCTTACAAAGGACGAACGAGCGTGTAAGCCAACTACAAGAAGGAGCATGGAAACAATACCAACACAAATCAGTCTTTCAAACTAAGAATTTTTCTTTGAATGCAGGAATAACGAAATCACAAAAATGGCAATGTCAAAGCTGCCAAGCGTGGGAAAAGACATCATTTATGCCTCTTTTGGCCTCATCAACATAACTAGAAAACTTTCAGTCTCATTTTATCTTCATTTCATTACGTCGCCTTGAGTGATTTTTGAACGAGTTTTTTTATCTTGCAGGAATATTAAAGCCAACAATAATAGATTCTTTCAAAGTTGTAAGAAACAATGTGCTGGAGGATCCCAAGTTACGAGTCATGATCAAAGTTAAAACTAGGCTCATCATAGCCTAATCTCGATAAGCCAAATGACTTAATCTAGTTCTTCAACTTTAATTTTATTCTTTACTTCGTAGTCGATACTAACGTTTGGTATCGAGCTTTGTAGGTGATAGTATTGGTAAAGTCAGAATCATATGTGAAATCGACACCAAATCTTAAAATGATCAAAAGTAACACTATCTTAGAAGTGTTGCAAAGGAAGATTAACGACTCCAATCAGAAAGATATTGGTGACTGTAATATCTCCATAACAGTCAAAGTTATCAACTCATTATAAATTTTTTGATAACGATTTGAAATGTTTGCAACAACTTAAATTTTGTTGAGTTTGTCAAGGAAGATGAAAGTGTCTTCAATCTTGTGAATGAATTAAGTTATTCACCTCGATAATTCTGTCTTTTAAAGAGAGAATCATAGTCGCGACATGTATATATGTCAATTTAGGTTTTAGTATGTTTGTCGCATAGTAATTTAGGCATGCGTGTTTCTTGATAATGTTAGAGTCAAAATTCCAATTTGTTGAGTATCCACCCCATAAGTTGATTGAGCGTTTTGATGGCCAATCAAAGACTTTGGCATATAGTTTTGTTGCGCGATCCACCCCATAAGTGGTTCATATATCTTTTTTCCATTTCAGGTTCCTATTTTTGAATTATATTAAAATATTATCGAGCATCCTCCTCATTACAAATGGAATATTATCGAGCATCCACCTCGTTATAGTTGAAATATTATCGAGCATCCACCTTATTGCAGATGGAATAGATCGAGCATCCATCTCGTTATAGTTGGAATATTATCGAGCATCCACCTTGTTACAGTTGGAATATTATTGAGCATCCACCTCGTTATAGTTGGAATATTATCGAGCATCCACCACGTTACAGATGGAATATTATCGAGCATCCACCTTGTTACAATTGGAATATTATCGAGCATCCACCTCGTTCAATTGGAATATTATCGAGCATCCACCTCGTTTCAAATGGAATATTATCGAGCATCCACCTCTTTTATAGAGGAATATTATCGAGCATCCACCTCGTTACGGATGGAATATTTTCGAGCATCCACCTCTTTTATAGATGGAATATTATCGAGCATCCACCTCGTTACGGATGGAATATTATCGAGCATCCACCTCATTACAGTTAGAATATTATCGAGCATCCATCTCGTTACAGATGGAATATTAACGAGCATCCACCTTGTTACAGTTGGAATATTATTGAGCATCCACCTCGTTACAATTGGAATATTATCGAGTCATCCACCTTGTTATAGTTGGATAATTGTTGAGCTAGATAGATCGCTGCAAAGATCACCGAGTTTGCCATACAGAAAATAAGCAATGACATCTCTAAATCCTCAGCAAATCACGAATTGTAATGGACATACTGCGTCCGAAAGCGACATATATTGAACATACTTATGTGCATCTTTCACATCAAGAGTAACAAAAAAGCATCGTAAGATATACTACCACTTTTCAAGTTACATTTTCTACTAACAAGTTGTTTCAGTCTCTATCGAGAGAAACCAAGTGGATGAATTCTCAAATCAAACCACAGGTGTGGATGACATCAACAAGGATGCACCACAACATGGAACTTTTTCTTAGCAGCGAACTGGGACATAGTCCAAAGAAGAGTGTAAAACTCTTAGGACGCGAGCAAAGGAGCGACTTCCACCACAATCTAACCACACCCATGTCAGAAGGCATGTGGGTTTTTCTGTAGATTACTAGAAGCACCTTCCAATCAGATTGACAATGCACCAAAAGCTTTGAAGATTATGTTTGTGTGAGTTCTTACTTATGGATGTGAAGAGATCCACATTCACGGCTAAGAGGTTACAATTCTCGTTTTCATACTCGACTTAATTTATCACTTGTCCAGAACCGAAGGTTATCTAGCATAATAGAATTCCTTTTCAACCGATCGAGTCAAAATACAAACAGCCTGATTTCCTATGCCAAGGGATATGTAGGCGAGCTCAATCCAAGTAAAATAGGGGACAGCTGCTGACACCAAATTTTGACCCTCCACGATAGGAATTAATTCACGATCTTCTTAATTTTCAAACAATTTAGAATAATTAGTTTATAAAATTCAAATACTTTCCCAAAGTCATTTTAAGTAATCCTAGTCGAATTTTATAATTTATAATTAACAAATATATTATCATATAGTTTTATAGATATAATTGGTATATTTCATAAATATTTAAAAATCATCTCAAAAAGATTTTAATTTTCGTAAGTATTCTATTAAATTAGTTTAGTTTAAATTATGGTTATATTTTTTAATAGTTTACTATTAAATTAATTATTTTATTTTTGTTAAAATTAAGAAGCTCGTTAATTAATTAATATTAATTTGTCTGATTTAAGGTTTAGCCGAATTTGTTAATTTAACTCAATTTGGTTATTTCTCAAATTTAACTCATCTTTGACTTCCAACTTAACTCAATTTCGGGCCAAAATCCAATTCTTTCAGCCATTACATCCAGTGAAGCCCACTCTTTCTTCCAATCAGCCCAGTCCACTAACCATAACAAAGAGACCCACTTTGATACAACCAACAAACCATTGTACAACAATACCAATACATACACGTACAACCCACCCCTGTACGTTTCTTCTTCTTCTTCAACGGGACGAACCCAGAACCTCAAATTGACCCACAATTGCGACCCGAGCCCACTCCGATGTCGTTTTCTCCCCCTCGCCCTTATCCTCTCCGTACGAGATCTACCCGTCATCCATGTTTCTCGATCTCACACCTCTTTCGTCCATCACTCTGAATCCAGTGGCTCATATCGTTCTTCCGTTGAAGAATGAGACAAGAATGGTACAATACAACCTTCTCAACCTTATCCTCCAAAAGCAATTCAAAATTCAAATTTGAAAGGGAATCCTATTTTCCACCCTTTTTCCAAATTTCCCTCTTATAAATACCCATATCTTTTATTTTTATGGGGGGATTTTTTTTTTGAGGAGATGATTTTTTAGACAGGAATTTACTATCTAGAATAGAAGAGGATTTTCTAAAAGAAACAGACTAACAGTGTGTTTGGTATGAAGGAAAACATTTTCTGGAAAATATTTTCCAGTTTTTTCATATTTGGTTGGGACAAAAGTTTTAGAAAATATTTTCCAAATCAACTCATTTTCCTTAAAGTTAAGTAAAATCTTCCCTTCAAAAATTAAGGAAAACATTTTCCAAAATTCTCCTCCAATTTTAAATAATTTTTTATTGGGAAAAACAACATTTTCTAAAAAAAAAATCAATTATAAAATTTTATTTTTTACCCGATCCTGACCCCACCCCACCCACGATCGGACAGC
>NC_028645.1:48654138-48659787 GCF_001406875.1 Solanum pennellii | reverse complement strand
CAAATTTTTATTTTTTTCACTCCTACACCCTCCTCCCTGCCCCCTCCTCCACCCACCACCACCCCAAATAAAAATTGTTTTTAAAAAATATTTTCAATTTTATAAATTATTTTCTACTCTAGTAAAAATAAAAGATGTCTCTCAAAAACATTTTTCAGTCATAAATCAAAAACAAAATCATTTTCAAAAAATATTTTCTACTCACCAACCAAAAATGAGAAAATAAGTCAAAAATCTACTTGTTTTCCAGGAAAACATTTTCTGGAAAATATTTTCCATGGAAAACATTTTCCATCATACCAAACACACTCTAAGAGATAAAAAATCTCCAAAAATATCTACAGGAAAAAATACATTAAGATCTCACAAGCATAGTATCATTAGGAGCTCACAATGTTACTGATTTTCTCATTCGCATTGTCGGAGCTTGTCAGAACCTGATGAAGTTCTGATTTTGGTGAAGTGACCGTTCTTCATATCGTCAGCTCAGTTCGCTGCCCCGAGAGAGGTAGACTTCCTTGTTTCATTCTTGAATCGTATTTATACTTTAGTTTATAGTCCATTATCTAGCGGATGATTTGGCTCAATGCCTTGTGACTAATCTTAGATCTCAATAGATGTACCTTATTTTCTTATGTTTGTTTGGATTCAAAATGAGTAGAATGTGTATGTATGGATGCCAGAGGACTGATATCCGATCGTTTCTCTACTAGTTGCTGCTTGTATTTCTCATCTACCTTAACTTGTCTTTGAAAATGATGTTTATAGCTTGGGTTTGATTTCAGTTCGATGCTTATCCATTTAGACTGTAGCATTTAGTTTTTTTTTAGTTCATTTTGGATGACTTATTTATGAGCAGCTGCTTAAGATTTGAGTCTATTTCAGGTCCTTTTTATTTTTCTTTAGCTTACTTCTTGCTTTCCTTTGTTATATTTAATGTCTTAATTTCTCCAATTTAGATGTGTGACTTTAATGTTAGCAAAATATGAGGCAAATTGATTTCTTACTTTTCAGTTAAGTTTTTTGAGTATGGTTTATTCCCTTTTTGCAAAATCTAGTCTTGTCTTGTCTTGGGTGGCATATATACTTCGTAAAAAATTTGAAAGGCTCATGTTGAATTCATCTTGGAGTGTTTTACTATTTGTTGCTCGATTTAGTAGGCGTTTCTTTGATTTGGTTGGCTTAAGTAAGAATCATGCTAAGCTTTCCTCATTTTTTTATGCATGAACTTGGATCGGGTCTTCACGGACTCCCCAACCCTCGCATATCATTAAGTTGCATTTCAAGTTGGCCCTTCTTTTCTTGGATTTCGTAAGTTTGAAAAAATTGAAAGATGAGTTGCACTATTAATTTTGAAGGCTGAAAACAGGCTGAAATACGGCCTTTATACACTGATATACTATCCAGCGTAACAAATACATGATAGAAAATGGCAACACAGGTTGCAGAGGCCAAAATAGATTGTATGGATTTGTTATACGGTCAAATATACAGGGAAGAGGGCTGAAATAGTGCCCATATATAGTGGTATACATGGAATATATACGTAGAAATCAAGCATAAAAAGAGGCCCAATAATGCAGCCCCTTACCTAGACTTTAGGACAGGTTTGGGCCAGAAGCCCATCAAATTGGAATTTGGATAAAAGGCCTAAATTAAATATTTTCTATTTATTTGTTGATTGACTAACATCTTATATATGATTTTCGGTTTGATTTAATTATCTCCTAAAAATAGTCATATCTCGTTTTAAATTTAAAACCAAATATTTATATTTAATAGTTGACTTTAATTTCATTATTAGTCTTGACAACATTAGAATTATGTTCCTTAGAAAATCCCCCTTTAGTTTATTAAAATAATTAACTAAAAAAAATAATAATGATAAGCAAGTAAATAAATAAAAAAACAAATTTTCTTTTACTTTTGTTTAAAATTTGAAAAGCTGTTTGAAAGTCATTTTAGTCAAATTGCCGGTCAACCAAAGTTAGCGGGCATTCCGAGGGCCTAACACCTTCAGAATGTACATTGAACTTCAAACCCTTTTTTTTCAAATTTGATTTTTATCTGTTTAAATATTTTTGAAAACTTTAAGTTTTTCTTGATTTTTATTAAAAAATTTAGCGGCGACTCTGTAAATTTGGAAAATCAATTTCTCTAAAATAATAAGATTAATTGATTTTTCGAAACTTAGTCATTTTTTATTTTTATTCATTTTTGAGTAAAACAGAAGGTATATATTTATGTATGTTACGTTCATTCCACACTTTTTATTCCAACTCTCTAATTCATGTTTATACTCAAATGGTTTTTCTACTATTTTCCTGATTACTTATAAATATGTTCTCATTACTATACAATCAAAAGGGTTGTTGGAATCTACTTCCTATTCTAAATTACGTTCAAGTGCATAAAAACATCAATTTTTCTACCACTCTCATTAGAATGTGTAATCTTGATATCCCTTTTCTTATTTATTTGATGGGCCTAGCCGATACCATCTTTAATTTTCTCATGTTAACTTCACTTATGCATGAACAATCAAATCATGTGATATATGATACTTTGTGTTTTGATCCTTCACCTTGATCATTTAAGGCCAACGAAAACAAAAATAAACAGGAGAGGAGAGAGGCTTGGTTTTCTTATATCCTATGCATTGATTTCAAGTTGTACAAGGATTAACATATTCAACTTTCTCAAAGGATATTTTTAATTCAATGCACTGTACGCTTTACATGACAGAACAATATCCAACAAGCAATTTACTTGGGATAATTTAACAGAATTTGTTCAAACTAACTCAGAGCTGAAGGGCCAAATCAGTGTCTATGGAAAGATGTGATGATTGATAATTGTAATTGAAAGTCGGCATGGTCTGCAGAGTACTGTTTGGTTTGTCTTGCAGAGACGACACGGATAGATTTACTTCCCTGCCCATCCTATTATTACTTCCCTGACCATACAATGACCACTCCATGTTATGTCTTGATACTTGAGGCATGTCATTTTTCCCTACTGGATTCATTTGATTTAGCTGAGCTTTCAAGAACGGCATATCAAAAGTGAACCTGGAGCTCATTATTCCTGGAAATGGCATCACAGGAATTGTCTTGCTCAATTTCGACTCTGATGCCTTGCTCATTGGCTCAAGAAAAGTTGGGTTGATACTGCTGCCAAAATTGTTGTTTTGAGCACAAATAGCTGCTTTGTTTTCGTGCTTTGATCTAAAGCTTTTATTTTTAGTTAGACCTGAAATTGTTCCAGTGACATTGGGTTCTGCAATCTTGCTTTGTGATCGTGTCTTACGTGATGTGAAATTGGAACTCTTCTTGTTTCTCCACTTCAACTCAGATAGACTTGAATGAGATTGCTCTAGAGCTAGTACAACTGGCAGAACTTTATTTTCTTCCACCTTAGCAGTTCTTCTGCCGTGTTTCTTCGTATCCCCAGATGTCCCATTAGTAACGATATGAGTTCCCAAGTAATTCTCTTTTCTCTCACTTCCATTTAGAGTTTTCTTGGCTCCTTCTTCTGTTACTTTATGAACATTCCTTTTGTAGCACAAAATTGACGTATGTTTCTTCTCTGAATATTCTGTGTAAGGAAGGGGCTCTTTCAGACTGCTCATGCCAGCTATTTTACAAGTCTCATCCCCCTTTGCAACATTACTCACATCGATCCTATCACTGGTGCTTTTGAGAACGGAGCAAAAACCTCGAACAGGACTAGATAGCTTCTGATATGAGGTTAAAACTCCAGTATTAGATTGATTTTGTACATGTGCAAAGGCAGCGAATCCTAAGCACGTTGGAGGACCTTTAGTTGTGTGAGAGAGAAGAAATGGATAGCTCCCTTGCATTTTCGCGTTGGCAACCGTTTGTGCTGTTGGTCCTAAGTCTCTGGCAAATGACATCAAGCTCTCTCTGTAACTACCATTCCTGTTCTACAATATCAAAATGAAATATTTTTATATATTGTAAATATGCACTTACATTTTTTTCATGTATGTTGTAGCCTAGTATAAAATACATGACAGAAAAATATCCTCCAACTAAACTGATTGAATTATGTGATTCGGCTGGAGAGGAAAAACTTACAAGAATTAGTGACTCAGGATTCTGGTTACACAGAAATGAGCTAGTGTCATGGTAAGGCGAAGGCCTGAAAAATTCATATGCAGAACAACGACCAGCACCAAGTGAAGACAAACTTTGAGCATGTCTATTACCTGTTTAAATAGAGTCAGAATTATACTACTTGATTACTAGAGTATTTGTCAAAATTATAACTGATAATCAAAGAAACACGTGTAAATCTCACTGTCTTACTTACCTAATAAGAATGCACCGTCAGTCGGAGCAGCATCTTTGGTGGATAGGGAAGGCCTTTCTTTGCTGCTTCTTCTATATGTTGATGGAACACTAGGGCCAAGTCCAATATTCTTGGAAGAAACATCAAGGGCACCATCTGGTATGACATGTCCTGTATCCCTGGCCTCATTTTGCAATCTTCTCATCGATCTACATCTGTTCACTGGAAATTCTACTTCAATGTTTTTGGGATTAGTTTTTAGGACGTGAAATGCTTTCTTAGCTAGATCATATATAGCACGAGCCTGTTAAAAAAACATTCGAATTTGTTACTTCTCGTGATATTTGTAACAATCAAATTGTGTAAAAAGAAATACCTGTCTGAAGTAAACTGTACCAGAGGAGTTGAAATGCATTGCATTTTTGGGAATCAGAAATGCATCACGCTGCAGTTTCAAAAGATGATTCTCAAGATTACTAAGAGCAGACAAATTAAAGTTGAGTTTATGAGAGCACATTCTCAAATGCTGCGTGCTACAATCAAACGGTTATCTCAACTTTCAAAAAAGATGCATGATCCAATTTACCTCAAACTGTTGGAGGTTCTGATACATTCCTTCATGAAGCTTAGCCCTCATTGTACCAAAATCCATAGGCTCTTTAATGATTTTGTAGTAATCTTCCACCTTAAAAGAAACACATGATGTAAGTCAGTAACAAGACATGGTTGGCCTTTAAAAACCAAACCCAATCAATGATGAATAAAACCAACCTCAGTGGGATCAACTGGTTCTGCAAATATTTCATAGGTGTCCCTCCTAACATGATAAAAAAAAAATTAAAGTAGTAAGATATTCCTTATAATGTATGTATAATAATTTGAGGATGAATATTGCTAAGTAACCTTTGGAGAACGTCGAGAATAAGTTGTAGTATACGTTTTTCTGGCAACTTTGTTGGTTTACCTGATAGATAAACATAAGTATAAAACTGTCAAAATTGAATAAATAAATTATATAAGATATATGTCGAAATTAGAGTTACTATTGAACTTGGATGAACGTGCGGTCCGGCCCTTGTCCTGCAAGAGGTAATAAGTAATTAGACATAGAGAGTAAATGTGCAAAGAAAGGTGACTGACAAGATAACTAGTACAATATCTAACCTCCCCAACTTGATGGAACTTTCTCTTAATACATGCCCTTGTGCAGGAAGCTGCAGATTGGCCCTCTCCCTTTTGCATTTTCCTAACTTTCTCTTCATACTATTTCATTTCATCATCATCATCATCATATATATATATATATATATATATATATGTATATATATATATATA
>NC_028645.1:48630274-48653314 GCF_001406875.1 Solanum pennellii | reverse complement strand
TATTAACACATGATGCAAATCTGTAAATTAGGATAAAAACAATTCACTCTTTATTACACCATCTCTCAAACCAGAAACCCTTTAAACACACAACCATGTACATCCACCCTTTTACTCAATTAAATTTCTCAATGCGTTACATTTAATCGGATTATATATACACACTCCCGTCCGTACTACAACCAAATCTTCACTTATAATTACAACATTAATGCTCATCACTCCATATACAGAACCAAGTAACCAGCCACCATTTTCCTCCCAAAACTTTTACTTTTATACCCATCCAACGAACCCATTCATTATTTAAAATCAAAACTACAAGAAATAAATTTCACACACAAAACTGATGACAAACAGATTTAGCAAACAAATAAATGTTACCGACAATCTCATCTTGCAATTTTTTCTATAAAAAAATTTGGAAGCTACCTTAAAAAATACTAACTTACAATAATTAATAATTCATATATTTAAATATACTAGTTTTATTGATAGTTTTGCTCTATCCAGATTATAAGTAAACTATTTTCTCGTATGTGATTCTTCCATGCTATAATTGTAGGATTTTTTTAAAAAAAATCGACTGTGTACCCTATAGTTTTGCAGCGGAAAATTGACGAAATCCTTTTCTTTGAAATATTGCTCCAAGCCAAACTTGAATCTCAAGGAAACAAGGTTATTGATTCACAAACTATATATCCTTTCGGTTAGTGTCTCTTTCTTAGAAATATGTTGTGTTTAGAGTTTTTCCCTTCTGTTTTTTCTTCACCTTTTACTAAGCGTAAGTTTTCGGTATTTAAATATTGGATTGTGTACGTTGGAGCAGTTACATAGTAACTGTTCCCACCCAATATTTTAAACTAAAACTTATCTCAATTTTACAGATAAAATATTGGGTCGGGTCGATCCATGACCCAAAACTTATATCTCCCACTTCGCACATGGTGGACAAGACCCAAACCAACACAGCATCAACTAGACACTCAATGCATACGATAAATAGTTCGTGCAATCGGTGAGCATCAAGAGCTTACACGTAAGCTTTTACAAACTCGACATAGGAGTTCAATCACATGTGGAAGGAATTCACTACTTACATAAGAACATTATTACTCACAATAACCAAGACTTTATTCACTATTTTAGTAGTTACTTATCTGATCCTTCATCCTCTTAAAGAGGTTAACTCGATTTCATGTTTAACTTTATACACACAATTACACTGAATGTCAATATAGTTAGTGCAATACCCGACTTGTCTATATACATTTATTATTCATTTAATGTCTTTCCTTTCTACTTGAATCTATCTTCTCCTATTCAATTGCTTTCCTAGACATGCTCTGCATTGCCGAATCATTCATGACTATTTGTAACATGCTAAAGTACCAACAACGATTGAAATTTCAAGAAATAGCATAAGGTCAAAGGGTATTTCATTGAAGAGTCATTTTAACTTTTCTGGGTCTCACACAATGAAGAAACTGGAAATATTCTTTCATTGATCCGTTGATCGCTAGACACACATGGTATTAAACACGTGCTACGATGTTTTCACCTTATATTGGTGTATGCGTCAAATCATACCAATTATCCAACATTGTACAGATCTCGGTATAAACAACCCAAGATGTTTAACTCTTGTTTCTGTTTTCCAGTAATCTTTAAACTCATTTTCTTTAGAAACATTTGTCTGGCTCACAAAATAAGTCATAATATAGTAGTGAAATTCATCTCTTCACCTCACGTTCCTCGACGTCAGAGGTGATTGCTCGTGTGAGAGTGTCACGACCCGAAAGTACCCCTTAGAAGTTAGGGAGAACTCTTGGGTCAAGACCGGGTGTACTTGACCCTTTGGGATCTTGTACAAGCCCTTAATTATCGTTCATTACATAAGACATGAAAAGTAATGCGGAATTAAAACTTTTCAAAACATTTAATAAAAAATCTATCCTTTCATAAATATTTAGAGAAACTCATCGTCACAAGACAAGTTAAAGACATGATATAATATCCTAGGGACACGACCCTTTACATTGAAAGAAAAATACATAATAAGTCTTAATATCAAAACTAAGAAAACATAGACTATGTCCTCGAATATATGAGGACATACCAAATCTTGAGAGAGTAGATTTCACAAGCTTCACCTTCAAGTCTTCCAAAGAGCTTCCAACCTACACTTAAAGAGTATAGAAAAGTATGGGGTTAGTACTAATAATGTACTACGTATGACATGCAAAAACATGCAAAAAGGGACATGTCGGTAAAAACACATTTTCATGCCAATTAAGTAACACATTCATGAATTTAGAAGTAAAACTACATAAGAATCATCATTTAACACTTAGACAAGAATTTTAATAATTTTAACCAAAAGACACACTTAACAGTAAACTTCCAAAATATTACAGTGAATTCAAGTTGAGCATTTACAGTGAACTAATCCTATTCTAAGGAGTGAACTTCCAAGGACAAGCAAAGAGGAAGTGAACTAATTTCCGTCGGAGTTTCCCTAACTAAGGATTATCCTAAGACTCACCAAGGTAAGACATGAAGGAAGTATGCATATGCCTCCTTCAATACACACCAAAGCGATCCTCAAGACTACCCCGTTTCGGCTTACTCACCTCAAGAGAACAAGCCCCCACTCAATGACAAGACATTAGAAGAACACTCAAACAACTCACCAAGACTTTCCTTTCGGAATTCCTACTTAGTGGAAAGAGTAGATGGCGTCCCATACCACCACCTACCCTAAATAGGAAACTCTTTTAGAAGGCTTGGCACCAAGACTCCCCTTTCGGAAGGTCTACTTGTAGATAGTGTCCCATTCCACTACCTACCCTAAGTAGTACGTTCTTTTAGAAGACTTAGTTCATTCAGTTCACATAAGGCTCACTAAGACTCCCCTTTCAGAATGCCTACCTAGTGCAATGGATAAATAGTGTCCCATTCCACTACCTACCCTGAGTAGTACACTCTTTTAGAAGACTTAGCGTTTTCATTACATTTGTGGGAGTTAGCTTAACTGACATAGACCATGAGAGCTAGATTTGGAATCCCGACACTAACCCTTATCTGATGAGGGATCCTCACTTTCCTAGAGTAAGGTCATTCTTTTAGCTTTTACATGGCTTGCCCAATAGCGACACCTATGCGGGCGCATAGTTAAGGGATAAGGAGATTGCTTCTAAGTAACTCATTCTCTACTAACGAGGAGTACGCATCTCAAGAGGTATATTGGAATACAACATCTCAACTCACGAAGTGTAACCACCTCTTCTTCATATCCTCTAGGTGTTATACATAACCCCCACGGATTCTAAACATTATATACAATAGGTTAAAGATAACTAGTGAACCCACATCTCAACTCACGAAGGGCATTCAATCTTTCATCTATCTTAGAAATCTCTTAGGATGTAGTGAGGTTGCTACTAAACACTTCATGTCAACTCACGAAGAGTGTCCACCTCAAAAATCCTCTATTTACTCAACTTAGCTTCATATAGTCATTTAAGTGTGTGTGTACTTGTGAGCACATCTTGCATATAAACATCATTTCATTTATATTAACTTCTATACATGCTTTAGGCCTTCATTCATCAAATCACAGACCTTACATGCTTCACATAATCATATACTTCATTTAGGCATAATCTAAGTCAAACATGCAATTCAAGCTTCATAATACACAACGCAAGAACAATCTTCATTATCACTTCATTTCACATATTAGTCCATCAAAGCCACACTCATAATACATACTAAGTATAATCAATTTCATTAAGTAAACACTGCCACCAAGAAGGTGGACCATACCACTCAAGAGCATTTCATAGTTAAAGCTTAAACAACAAAACCAACTTACCCTTTAATCCTACCTTCCATCACCTATAGCATTTTACTCAATAATTCATCATAAATTATCCCTTAGTATAGTAGCTAAACATCAATAACAACATAAGTAAAACAAAGCTCAAAGACTACAAAACTAAGCTCATTTAACCAATTTCTTAAGCCAACATTTGATGAAAAGCTTTAACATGTTTTTATTGAAGTTTTGACCTTAAAATCATCAACTAACATTAGAAACATCATTATTAAGTCATTTAAAACGTTTTCATGCAAGACCCATATTTAGAGTTGAAGATAGAAGAAACTAGGGTTGGAAACCCTTTTTGAAAATCTATTAGAAGGTACTCCTTGAATGGAAGAGAGTTCAAGGATGGATACCATACCTTAGATAAGAGAACCCCCAATGATTTTGATGAATAACATGGCCATCAACAGCCCTCGTATCTCTTCTTGACTTCTAGGTTCCAAAGAGACTTGAGAGAGAGTTCTAAGGAAGAGGGGTTTTTGATTTTAGGAAAGGAGATCTAAAATTGGGTCTTAGGGTTTGAAATACTTTAATATACATAATAAACTCTAAAAAACGTCCTAGGGTCATAAAAGACTTGCATGAATTTACCAAACACCCCAAGACATGACAGAAAATTACAGCTTTTCACATGCCCATTGACGACTCACAAAAGACGGACCGTTTATCAACCAACGCCCCGTTGGTGAGGGTTAGTTGGTTGGGTCTGCAACCCTCAAACCCTGCATAACTGCAAGTCCAATCGACGGACCAAGTAAACGAGCAGATAATTGGTCAACTGGATGTCGATTGGTCCTGTTTGTGGACACTGCAAGGAAGTTTTGGACATAAGTCTTGGGCCCTTCTCTAGGGTCCCTTGTGGGTCCCAGGTGGGGTCGTACCAAGACGTTAAACCCATAAATTAAGTCATCTAGGTCTTAGGAACATCCCACAATAATTTTGATTAAAACGAACACGTAAGATTCACTCAAACACATGAAGACACACAAGGACTTTATAAGGCACACCTTTCAAACGTCATGGACGTAATTGGACGTTTGACCTCCGAACTTAACCAAAATTCACACAATGACTAAGAACACTAATTTAACTCATTTAAACTTAAAATTAACTCAAGAAACAATCACGAAGCTCTAGTTCACCTTAGTTCGTTTTAGGGCGTTACATTCTCCCCCATATAGAATAAAATTCGTCCTCGAATGACACTAAAACCTTAAGACCATCAAGGACTTCATTGGAAACTCATAAAACATTAAAATCATTCTCAACATACTCAAAATCAAAGCATCAACTAGCAAGGAGCACCATTTCATATTTTCACACACTAGCAACATAGGCAACTGTTACATCAACTCCACAATTTTAGAACTCATCCTTATCTTTCTTTTATGGAAGATATAGCCTTTAAAACATTAAATGCTCATATACAACACTCTTGAACACATTGAAACTTTGATCAAAGACAAAATAATTTGTTTCAAAATTCACAAAACGTACAGTGAACATAACTGTAACACTGTCAAACATGCAAATTTTTCAAAATTTTTTTCTTTGTGCAATTCATCAAGATGGCATGATCATATGAAGTATAAAACTATATAAACTCATTTCATAACATGAAAAAACAATCAAAAGGAGTTAAGACTTACCGCGACTATCAACTCCAGATTAGTTATCCTTCCTAGCTCCCATCCCATAGGAAGGGTTCTTCTTTGGAGCATTAGGATCTAAGGAATCTTGATTGACCACTTTCCCTCTTGATTTGATTCTAGGGCAATCTCTCATATTGTGGCCTTTGCTACCACAATTAAAACAACTATCTATTCCGGAAAGACACTTACCCAAATGTTGCTTCCCACAGGTAGTACACCTAGTCCTCTCAAAAGTGTGGCCACCACCTTGGGAATGCTGGTTTGGAGCCCTATCCTTGTTTCCCATGGAAGAATATTGGTGATAGAACCTCTTCTTATGTTTTTGATGACTAGAATCATCCGATCTAGGCTTCTTACCCTCTTGCCTTATCTCTCTAATTTTGGACTCCTAAAACTGTTGTGCATACAACATGATCCTAGAAATATCCATGTCATTAAGAAGCATTGCCGTATGACATTCTTTATCCACCAAGCTAGACACTCCCATCACAAATTTGTTCATCCTAGCCCTAGGGTTGGCTACCATGGTTCGGGCATAATTAGAGAGTTGGGTGAATTTGAGAGAGTACTCTTGCACACTCATTCCCCCTTGATGAAGGTTCATGAATTCAACCATCTTCTTGTCCCTCCATTCTAGGGAAAAGAATCTATATAGGAAAGCCTCTTTGAATTCCTCCTAATAAACCGGTCCTCATTCTAAGGGTCTCAATACTCAATTTCTCAAATGACACTTGAGCCACATCTTTGAGTTGGTAAGAGGCTAAATCCGCTTTCTCCCTAGGGGTCACACCCATAGCATCTACCAGTTTGAAAACCTCATCTATTGAACCTTGTGGATATTCATCCACCGTAGTGCCATGAAAAGTGCGAGGGTTCATCCTCAAGAAATCCCAAATTCTAGAAGTGGGAGTATTAGCATTAGGTTGGGGTCCAACTCCTTGATTAATTTTAGAAACAAAGTGATTATTGACAACATGAGATTGAGCTGTCATGAGTTTGGTCAAATTCATTAGGGAAGCCCTCAACTTCGCATTAGTCATATCTCCTTCAACAAAAAGAGCTTGAGGCATATGAGGCACTTGGGGCACTTGAGGCTCTTGAGGTTCTAGAGGCACTTGAGGTCCTTGAAAGGGAACTTCCTCATTCTCTTTCTCTAGGACAACAATAGGAACTTGGTCAACACGGGGAGGGATCCTCTCATTAGCTATACCTACCTCCTCCCTTCAAGTGATTGATCTCCCCGTATTCATGTCCTATTAACACAAAGAGTAGAGGTTGAGAAAAGACACCTTTTATGACTCAACTTTAAGTCACGACATTACAATAGAAAAGAAAGTGAAACTTTTATCATTCTATAGCCTCTTGTCCATGGATGTGTCGCGACTCACACCAATGACCAAGATACTACTAGATGTGGCTTGTGAGACTTTTAGACCCTAAACTATTTCCCATAACCTTATGCTCTGATACCAAGTCTGTCACAACCCAAAAGTACCCCCTAGAAGATAGGGAGAACCATTGGATCATGACCTGGCGTACATGACCCTTTGGGGTGTTGTACAAGCCCTTAACTATTGTTCATTACATAAGACATGAAAAGCAGTGCAGAATTAAAACTTTTCAAGACATTTAATAAAAAGCTAGTCTTTCATAGATATTTAGAGAATCTCATCGTCACAAGCCAACTAAAAGACACGATATATTATCTTAGGGACACGACACTTTACGTTGAAAGAAAAATACATAATAAGTCTAAACATAAAAAAAGAGAACATAGACTATGTCCGCGAATATATGAGGACATAACAAATCTTGAGAGAGTAGATTTCCCTAGCGTCACCTTCAAGTCTTCCAAAGAGCTTTCAACCCATATTTATAGAGTACAGAAAAGTATGGGGTTAGTACAAATAATGTACTAAGTATGGCATATGCAAAAAAAATGCAAAAAGGGACATGTTGATAGAAATACATTTTCATGCAAATTGAGTAGAACTTTCATGAATTTAGAAGTAAAACAACATAAAAGTCATCATTTAACACTTATAGAAGAATTTCCATAATTTTAACCAAAAGACACACTTTATAGTAAACTTCCAAAATATTACAGCGAATTCAATTTGAGCATTTACAGGGAACTAATCCTATTCTAAGGAGTGAATTTCCGAGGCCAAGCAAAGAGGAAGTGAACTCAATTCCGTCGGAGTTTCCCTAACTAAGGATTATCCTAAGACTCACCAAGGTATGACATGAAAGAAGTATGCGTATGCCTCCTTCAATACACACCAAAGTGATCCTCAATACTACCCCCTTTCGACTTACTCTTTTCGGGATAACGAGTCCCCACTCAATGACAAGACATTAGAAGAACACCGAAACAACCCACCAAGACTTCCTTTTCAGAATGCCTACTTAGTGCAATGAGTAGATTGTGTCACATACCACCGCCTATCGTAAGTAGGACACTCTTTTAGAAGGCTTGGCACCAAGACTCCCCTTTCAAAAGGTCTAATTATTGCAATGGATAGATAACTCCCATTCCACTACCTACCCTATGTAGTACGTTCTTTTTGTAGACCTAGTTCATTCAATTCACATAAGGCTCACTAGGACTACCCTTTCGGAATGCCTACCTATTTCGGAATGCCTACCTATGCAATGGATAAATAGCGTCTCATTCCACTACCTACCCTAAGTAGTACACTCTTTTAGAAGACTTAGCATTTTCATTGCTTTTGTGGGAGTTAGCTTATCCGACATAGACCATGAGCTCTAGACATGGTATGCCGACATTAACCCCTATCGGATGAGAGATCCTCTATTGCTTAGAATAAGGTCATTCTCTTACCTTTTACATGGCTTGTCCACTAGCTACACCTATGCAGACGCATAGTTAAGGGATAAGGAGATTGATACTAAGTAACTCATTCTCTACTAATGAGGAGTACTCATCTCAAGAGGTACATTGGAATACAACATCTCAACTCATGAAGTGTAACCACCTCTTCTTCATATCCTCTCGGTGCTAGACATAACCCCCACGGATTCTAAACATTATACACTATAGGTTAAGGATAACTAGAGAACCCACATCTCAACTCACGAAGGGCATTCATCCTCCGACCTATCTTAGAAAACTCTTAGGATGTAGTGAGGTTGCTACTAAACACTTCATTTAAACTCACGAAGAGTGTCCACCAAAACTCTTCTATTTACTCAACTTAGTTTCATACATTCATTTAAGTGTGTGTACTTGTGAGAACATCTTGCATATAAACATCATTTCATTTATATTAACTTCTATACATGCTTTACGCCTTCATTCATCAAATCACACACCTTATAAGCTTCATATAATCATATACTTCATTTAGGCATAATCTAAGTCAAACATGCAATTAAAGCTTCATATTAAAAAACACAAGAACCATCTTCATTATCACTTCATTTAACATATTAGGCCATAAAAGCCACACTCATAATACATACTAAGTATAATAAATGTCATCAAGTAAACACTGCCACCAAAAAGGTTGACCATACCACTCAAGAGCATTTCATAACTAAAACTTTAAAAAAATAAACAACTTAATGATTAATCCTAGCTTCCATCACCTATAGAATTTTACTCAATAATTCATCATAAATTAGCCCTTAGGGATGTAGCTAAACATCAGTAACAACATAAGTAAAGCAAATCTCAAAGACTACAAAATTAAGCACATTTAACCTATTTCTTAAGCCAACATTTGATGAAAAGCTTTACCATGTTTTAATTGATGTTTTTACCTTAAAATTATCAACTAACATTATAAACATCATTATTAAGTTATTCAAAATGTTTTCATGCAAGACCCATATTTTGAGTTGAAGATAGAAGAAACTAGGGTTGAAAATCCTTTTTGAAAATCCATTAGAAGGGATTCCTTGAATGGAAGAGAACTCAAGGATGGATACCATTCCTTATATGAGAGAAACCCCAATTATTTTGATGCAGAACTTGTCCACCAACAGCCCTTCTAGCTCTTCTTGACTTCTAGCTTCCAAAGAGACTTGAGAGAGAGTTCTAAGGGAGAGGGGTTTTGAGTTTTAGGAAATGACATCTAAAGTGAGGTCTTAGGGTTTGAAATACTTTAATATACCTAATAAACCCTAAAATGAACGTCCTAGGGTCATAAAAGACTTGGGGTAAATTTGCCAAACACCCCAAGACTTGGCAAAAAATTATAGCTTTTCACAGGCCCATCGACGACTCATAAACGACGGACCGTTTGTCAACCAACGGCCCGTTGGTGAGGGTTCATTGGTTGGGTTTGGAGCCCTCGAACCCTTAAGACCTTCAGGTTCAATCGACGGACCAAGTAGACGAGCCGTCAGTTGGTCAACTGGATGTCGAATGGTCCCATTTGTGGACACCGCCAGGCAGTTTTGGACTTAAGTGTTGGGCCCTTCTCTACGGCCCCTTGTGGGTCCTAAGTAGGGTCGTGCCCGGATGTTAAACCCCTAAACTAAGTCATCTAGGTCTTAAGAATATCCCACATCAATTTTCATTAAAACGAACACATAAAACTCACTCAACCACATGAAGAAAGACAAGCACTTTCTAAGGCACACCTTCCGAACGTCATGGGCGTTCTTGGACGTTTGACGCATGAACTTAACCAAATTTCTTACATTGACTAAGAACACTAATAACTCATTTTAAATTAAAATTAACTCAATAAAAAATCACGAAGCTCTAGTTCATCTTAGTTTTTTTAAGGCATTACAGAGAGTGTCAATCATGTGACTTGTTCGTCACACTTTATTTCTAAATAAAGTATCATATGCATACTACATTTGAATATAAATTCAATTGTTTTATATATAGAAGGGAGTATTATTACAATCAATTCATTTTACAATACTGAAATATCATCATACTTTATATAAACCTAGAGCCTTAACATGGTTTTCAACCAAGTCTCTAGAGATGGTCTTCGTAAAAGGATCAACTATCATTTCACGTGTAGGAATGTATTGCAAAGTTATTTCTACATTTGCCACTACGTCTCTCACAAAGTTATACTTGATGTCGATGTTTTTGGTCTTACTGTTATACTTAGGATCCTTTGTGCATGTCATAGCCGCTTGACTATCATAATATAGAATCATGAACCCTTAGAATTCATTGCAATACTCAAATGCTCAAAGAATCTCTTTAACCAAACAACTTATTGTACTACAGATGCACAAGCCACAAATTCAGATTCCATGGTTTAAATAGTTGTGCAAGTTTGCTTCTGACTTTTCCATGAAACAGCATAACCATTTAGTAAGAAAGCATAACTGGATGTTGATTTTCTCTCATCCCGGTCACCAGCCAAATCAACATCTGTATTACTTCTTATGAATAAATAAGATCTAATATAACACAGTGCATAACTTGTAGTTCCCTTTGGGTATCGAAATATTCTCTTTAATGCTTTCCAATGATCTCTTTCAGGATTGGATTGATACCTTCTAACTAGACTTACGACATAACATATGTCTAGGAGAGTACATATAATAAAATACATCAAGCCCCGACAGCACTAGAATAAGGAACTCGAGACATGTCTTCCTTATTTTTTTCAGTCTTTGGACACATTTCAAGGATTAAAGTTTCACCCCTTTTTACAGGAGTATCCATGGATTTGCAACTATACATTCAAAAATTGTCCAACATTTTCTTTATATAAGTTTCTTGCGATAAACTCAAAAATTTCTTGGAACGATCTCTTTGGATCTTAACACCCAATATATAATCTGCTTCACCCATATCATTAATATCAAATGATTTTGAAAGCCATGACTTAACAATTTTCACATATTCCAAATTATTTCCAGCTAATAAAATATCATATACGTAAAGAGAAAGAATTACAAATTTTCCATTGGACGTTTTTACATAGATGCAATGGTCTTCATCAATCATGGTGAAATGACATCACCTCCTTATCAAATCTCAGATACCACTACCTTGAAGATTGCTTTAGGTCATAAATTTATCTTTTCAATTTATAAACTTTCTTTTCTTGACCGTTAATATTGAAACCAATTGGTTGTTCCATGTAGATTTCTTCATTTAATTCTCCATTGAGAAAAATGGTCTTTACATCCATTTGGTGTAGTTCTAGATCTAAATGTGCAACAATAGCTAAAAGTAATCATATGGATGTAAACTTCACAATTGGTGCAAAAGTTTCCTCATAGTTTATTCAAACTTCTTGAGTAAAACCTTTGGCAACCAATCGCGCTTTGTATCTTTCTATAGATCCATCCGATTTATGTTTAACTTTAAGAATCCATTTATTCCTAATAGCTTTACGTTTCTTATGAAGGTCAACTAGATCCCAGTCATTGTTAGTTTTCATGGACTCTAATTATATTTTCATCGCTTTTAACCATTCTTCCCTTTTAGGTCTCGATAATGCCTCAGTTATAGAATTAGGTTCATCCAATTCTGTAGGACATACCAAGTAAACATAGTCCCCAATCTCATAAGTTCATTTAGGTACACCTTTTCTTGTACTCTTACGGATTTGATGTTCAGATTCCTCTATAGGATTTTGGAATTTATAACACCCACATACAGGAATTTTTTATTGATCCACTAAATTATCAAGTATTTTTGACAATATTATTTGATCTTATGAACTCAACATTTCGTAAAGAGGCTCAAACTTCACCTATTTCACCCTTTTTGGAAAAATCATTTTCCAAAAATCTGACATCTCGTAATACAATATCAGTAATACTTCCATCCTCCAGTTCATCGATGAACACATATCCTTTATTGAGTTTAGAGTACCTTATAAAGATAAATTTCTTTGCTTTTTGACTTAATTTATCAAACTCACCATAACGATCTTTAATATATGCCGCACGACCCCACGGTCGTAGATCATTCAGGTTTGTTTTATGACTAGTCCAAAGTTCACAAGGAGTTGAAGATACTGATATAGAAGGCACTTTGTTCAATATGTGAGCCCCCAGAAAGAGATAGACAAATTTGCCAGCGCCATCACTGATCTTGTCATGTGTAATAATGTTCTATTCCTTCTTTTAGCTACACCATTTTGTTGAGGTGTACAAAGAGTAGTTAACTGTCAGATAATACCCTTTTCAGTACATGATTCATCAAATTGATTTGACAAATATTCACATCCTTGCTCAGTTCTTAAAGACTTTATGCTTTTATCCAATTGATTCTCAACATCATTCATGTATCATTTAAAGCACTTAAGTGCTTTAGATTTATGATAAATGAAATAGACATAATCAAAGCGCATAAAATCATCAATAAATATAATGAAGTATGTAGCACCAGACCTTGCCTTCATAATCACTGGACCACAAATATCAAACTGAATTAATTTAAGCGGGAACTCAGCTCTTTTATCTTTCCCAAAAGGTTCACACGTAACCTTACCAGCAAGACAATTTTAACAAATTGGCATATCAATCTTGGTTATAGAACCTAAATGTCCTTCTTTTGCCAACCTATTCATTCTATCTTGCCCTATGTGACCTAATATTACATGCCATGTAATAACATCAATATCATTTGTTACTTGCATAACATGTCGTTACACAACGATCAACATAATGGTCATAAGTTGAAGGATAACAATCTAATATGATAAAGCGGTTATAACAAAGTCCAAAACCATATAAAACATCATCTAGAGTTATTCAACACCATTACGACTAAAAGACAAATCAAAACCAATGTCTAATAGAACAGACACATATACTAAGTCACGTTGAATTTCTGGAGCACATAGGACATCATGCAACATCAAAGAACATCCACTACGCAAGTCCACTTTGCAAGTGACTACACCTTTGAATTCAAGTCTAGCATTATTTCCTATGTAGATCCACCTTGATTTATCTGAAACTCGATGAAACTCTATAAAAGTCTTTCTATCTCGACTCACGTGGTCGGTGAATCCTGAGTCTACAATCCATATAGGATAAGATTCAGTTAGTAACAAAGTGCTAGATACATATGTAGCACTTAGAGATGCGTTATTTAGAAATGCTACCTTTTTTGGCTCAGTGCATTCACGAGTGAAATGCCTTAGCATTTGGCAATTGTTAGCACTTTATTTGCTCTTGTCTCTCTTCTTGAAAAATCGTTTCCCCTTCTTGGAATTTGATTTCTTCTTTTTCTTAGAGGGTCCTTCTACATTGTCTTTGTCTTTACCATTGATTTTCCTATTTTTCTTACACTTGAAACCTGAAAAATTTGTACGACTTGACTCTGCCACAAAGGCATTAGAAATAACCTTAGCAGCAACAAGGCTCTCATCTTCAAGTTCAACAGGACGTGCAATATCAGAAAAAGTTTTGATGTTATCATTATGAGCCAAATTGACCTTCAAATGTTCCCAATTATTGGGAAGAGACCGAATTACTGCCTGAACTTGTTGCTCATCTGAAAGAGCGTGGCGAACACTCTTGAGTTGAGCTATCATGTTTAACATCACCCTAAGGTGTTGTTTGATATTTTGATCATGATGCTTTTTATACGTGTCAAATTTGATAGGACGTACCCCCATACGTTCCTCGTGGATGTGCCCACATGACATGAGCAGTTCATGTATGAGGTCATCAACTACATAACTAACTATTGTTCCACGTGCAGTGGAGTTAGCCTCCTTCCAAGCTTTGTAAGCTTCAAGATCCCTTGTGTATTGTGCAGTATTACCCTCTTCTGGTTTATTCAAAACATGATTTATACTTTCCAAAATATTTTTCTCTTTTAGTACATACCATATTTTACGACTCTAGATATAGTAATTATCACCGTTAAGATTTTCACCTTTGTTTAAGTCAGCGATGATACTTTTTGATGACATGTCTGTTATTGACATATAAATAGGAATGAATTTTAAGCAACATATATCACAAATTTCTCGTAGAGACAATGAATTGTTTAAGGAACTTAAGGACTAAACGAATTTATCTAGACCAATTCTAATACTCATAATTAAAATCTTAATCTTGTTAAAATAATTGGTCATTATTCTTATTGAATTAAGAAGATAACTCTTATAAAAAAAAATCAAAGTCAACCACACTCTAATTTGACCACTTAAAAAAAATCTTATGTCAAAATTAATATTAAAATAAATAATTTGTTAACATAAATAAAATACTACAAGATCATTGTCTATTTTTCATTAAAAAATAGTAATTTATGATTCCAAAGAAAATGGTATAAGTATTTTATTTAAAAAAATTAGGATCATTCTCTTCTTTTTAATCCTTACAGAAAAGGATAAGAAAAAAATTCCTTTTTTATTTGAATGGTGTGACCATCCTTTTTCCCTTTCTTTCTCTTTACAGATAAAGACAAAAAAAAAATTCAAAGAATAGGAAAAAACGTTCCAAAACAGAAGAAAATAATAATGGCGGAACCATTTATTTTTCCTTTTAATCCTTAACAAAAAATATGATTGTCCCTTAAACTCTCTTTCATTTTTTTTAATTCATTAAAATAGAAATAAAAGTTGACATTTTCAAAACCATATCCAACTCAAACTCTTTTTCTTTTCCAACCTTATAAAATAACTTTTTATTGTTATTATTCATCTTCTCCTGTTACTTGTATGAAAAAAACCCTAGTGAAATAACAAATAAAACATCAACAAAAAATCAAACTCCAAGGCAGAGAAAAAAATTTTCAAGTGAGTAAATATTTTCTCTTTTTCCTACTCATCATGGAACTTTTGTACTGGAATGTCGAGTAACCAAAAAAAATAGATCGATAAATTATCATATCTAAAATTTCTCGATTCATTCAACTAGAGAATTTCAATCATTATTCAAATAGGGAATAATTAAACCACGTTGTGATGCCATTTGCAGGATTTTAAAAAAAAATTGATGAATGTGTACCTTATAGTTTTGCAGCGGAAAATTGACAAAATCCTTTACTTTGAATTGCTCCAAGAGAAACTTGAATCTCAAGGAAACAAGGTTATTGATTCACAAACTATATATCCTTTCGGTTAGTGTCGGTTTCTTAGAAATATCTTGTGTTTAGAGTTTTTCCCTTCTCTTCTGTTTTTTCTTCACCTTTTAGTGAGCGTAAGTCTTCTGTATTTAAATATTAGATTGTGTACATTGGAGTAGTTACTTAGTAATTGTTCTCACCCAATATTTTAAACCAAAACTTATCCCAATTTTACAGATAAAAGATTGGATTGGGTCGGGTCAATCCACATGTGTGATCCACGACCCAAAACTTATAACAATTATAAAAAGTCATCATTGCGAGTAAAGTATTAACCTCAAATTGTCACTCGTAGTAGTGGTTTAAATATCACAGTTTCATACATTCCAAGCTAGAAGTGTTTGCCAATGTTGTATTGTTGGTGCGTGGCTTGGTAGAGTGCATTAGGAAAATAATGCATGTGTGTATTAGTAATCCTTGTTTGGTACAATATAAAAATTCTCTGCTTATTTACAGGTCAAATCTCTCGCTTCCAATTTTTAATTATCCCAAAATCTGTAAATTTTTTAATAGTGAAGAATTGATAATTCATGCATTGCTATTCAAAAGGATTGTAATTGGAAATTGTTCATACATTTATCCAACTTCGTCGAAATATGATTTTTCAAAGCTATCATTGGGAGAGTTAGCGTTATCAAAGCTACCGACATATGTAAATTAAGAGATTAATTGCTCATTTTCAGTGCTTCTGCTACTGACGAAAAAACGAGTTTCATAGTTCCCTTAAGAGCAACTGAAGCTTCTAGAACGTCTCTAGTCAATGAAAAAGCTAAAAATTTTCAGCTGGCCAAATGATTTCAACGAGGATTTACCTACAAACGGTTGCAATGATTTTTCTGTCAGGCACTTATGCACATTTTTAATGTGCATAATAATTTTTCTTAGTTGGTGATACTGTTATAGAATTTGAATGTTCCATATTCTGCTCTGAGTTAACATTATGAGTCCACTTGTTTCGATGGGACCAGGTCCTCAACACAGTTACAATAACAACCAGTAAAATAAGTGCTGAAAGTAAAGATTGAAAAAGCAACTTTAAGTGGAAACCTCTTTGCTCAAGGGAGTAAGATCACGACCTGTTTTCAATAGGACTTTTCAAACTGCTTCAACTAATTGCTCCAAGCAAAAGTAAAAGTCATTTTACAAAATGAGATTAGCCTGCTCATCTCCACAGTAAGCAATACCTCATATCACTTAGTTGAGATAGAGAAGATAAAACATTGCTCAATATACTAACCCTCAGTGATTAATATAGACTTCTGTAAGTGGATACCCCACTAAACCACCACCCTCTGGATGATTTTGATTTTTACCAAGCAATAACCATGTTGCCCACTAAATCACCTAACTTTAGATGACTTAGAATTTAAGAATTCGAAACAAGATATGAATCCTTCATAGATTAGGATCAAATTTACAATGTAAGCACATAAGCACAAACTTATAAATACAACAAAGACTATTCTTCACTATATCTGGTCCTTTTGTTGAGTGAGCAATGTTCTTCCATGAAGATGAACTTCTTTTCAAGCTTATGAATTTTCGAAGAAAATCCAAGTTTGGTTTGCCAAATCTTGAGTTCGTGTTTATTAGAAAGAGATACTATAAAATCAACCCAAACTTGTTGACACAATTAAATTGGCTGAAAGCCTGCTGTTCACAAAAGTTGTTAAGCTACTAGATCAGAGGTGACAACTTTTCTGACCGTTGTCTTGTCACTTTTTCATATCGCAGTCTTGTTTGGACTAGGTCCCTTGCAAACTTCTTTATGGGTTCTTGAAAGGCCTTCTAGCTGACTTCATTCTTTGAATGAATGAATTTATTTGTTGTTTATCATGTTGACTAAGCCAAGCATCAAGAGTTATTGACCGTTGGACAAAGAACTGTGTTCATTCTGATTGGTGTAGTACGCTAACGCCTTACCAACCTCTGACAAGACAATTTTACAACTTATTCCCCATAATTGATTTGAATGAGAGAACTCTGCCTGTTAGAGGTCATTTTGTGAGACAGTGAAGCATACAATCTCATCCGCTCTTCCTTTTGGTGTAGGACACTACACTTTTTACCTACCACCCGACATGATAGCTGTACATCTGTGCCCCATTTATATTTCAGCAAGAACACTCTTAAAGTGACCAGGTCAGTGTATTTGTGAGGATCATCAAAAATGCTAAAGATAATATTTTCTCTCTTTTTGATGATTACACACAAATATTCCTCACACTAACTTTATTCATTCATTTCATTGTCAACAATCCCAATACAAGTATTTGATTCCTTGTTAGATCCCTAAGTTATATCATCTCCAAACTAATGTCCCCCCCCCCCTTTTGATGATAACAAACGTATTCACCAATTCCCCCTATCAAGAAGAATTCTTAGGTAACTAGAGTTTCATCATTTTCGAAGATTTTTAAATCATTAAACTATCAAAACAACATTTATCTATTTTTTTAATGATAACAAATTTATTCACATGTTCCCCCTTTCAACAATAACTGCTCAAGTAATTATATTTTCATCATCCCCGAAGTTTGTCAAATCATCAAAACATCAAAATAGCATTTCCCCCCTTTTTGATGATGACAAACATTTTCCCCCTATCGGCAATACCAGGTCCTCTTCAAGTAGATAGTATCGATTCCCCCTATCGCCTTGACCATGTGTTCTTCTAGAATCTAGTGTTTATTCACCCTATCTCTATGACCATTTCCTCTACAAGTAGCTAGCATTTCCCCCCCCCCCTAACATAATGTATCTCATACCTTAACAAGTTCCAAGCCCCTTTTGACATCATAAAAAGGGTTAAAGTAGCATGACAGAGATGCAGTTCAAGAAAATACATGGCCACTTAGGCAACAGTGAGCATGAGTAAAAAATTCATAAAGTAATGAGACAAGTCAGTAGAAACAAGACATTTTTCATCCATAAATAAAAGATATCATCAAAGCATTGCAAATATGATTACAGATGAAAATGAGAAAAATGTCCAAAAATAGGAATGAGGTCTGACATAGAGAGTTAGGACGAGAAGGGATGACTTAGAGGCAAAGGAATGAAATAATATAATTGGTAGAGCATATCCCTTGTCATTGTATTTTCAGAAGACTCTCTTGATTCACATTCGTTGCTGTCCAACCTTCATGTTGAACCATTGGGGTGCCAGTTTATTTTTTCAACCTGGTCCCTCTGATAGTGCTATTTTGAATCTCTTAGTCACATCATTTCGGTATCTTTGCTAGTAATAACAACTATCATAACTTCCAACTCAAGCCTGAGTTTCTAATGGCACAAAGATTTGAACAAATCAAACTTATTTCTGAGATAAACAAATCAATAATTGAGGAATCATAAATTTTTTCAATAGACACCCTTCTGTTTAGATACTTTGAGTTCTAAGAATATCAACTTCACCCTTTTGAACTTTACCCTTTTGAACATCTTTTCCACTTCTTCCATTTGCTTGGTGAACCTAGTCCCTCTCCGTACATTAAAAATCTTCATTAGAAAATTGTCGAGTAAGAACAAAGATTGTAAGAATTTGAGGTGTTTTTGAGTGAAGAGAAAAGAGGGTTTTGAAAAACTATGATATTTGGAAGGGAAATTGGTACTCTAAATATGAGACAACGGTCAAATTACTGAATGAAAGACATCTGGAAATTGCAATGGTTCTCATGCATAATTCAAGTACAATGTTAAGAGTGCTAACCTTGGAGAACGAACCAGGTCCCTTTATGAGTTTGAATGGAATTTCCTAGATGTTTCCTGACCTCCTTTTTCCTTCAGCCTTTTTTTCCATGTGTGTATACCTACAAAAGGTGAGACTGCATTTGCTAAAACACACATGATTGAAAAATGTTGATACATGTTCCCTTTGCATAATCATGAGAGAGTTGATTGCTTCAGGCAGGATCCATACAAGAAGGTTTCACCAATCCCAATATCAGTTTGAATATCTCAGCCGGTATTCTAGGAGCTTCGTGATGTTGCTTGATCCACAAGATTTGAACCTATTAAGCTGCACTTGCTACACTTTCTGCCTCAGTTTTTGAAAAAACAATTGAATCTTGTGTTTTAATTCCCCATGTGTGCAAGATCATCATATAACATAACCCACCCTTTAGGTACTCTTTCCATCATCTTGATACCCAGCATTATCAAATCATTATGAACTCTAAATAAAAAAGTCTCCTCATGGACAGAATAGAATCGGGTCCCTGTCTTCTTCAAATGTCTTTGCATTCTATTAATAATCCTCAAATGTGATTTATTTGTACATGGATAGAGTCTCCAAACAAGGTTCATAAACATATATCTTCAAATTAGTCCCAATGAGAGTAGGAATCATGCAGGCAACCATAACATGAAATTCTTTCAGCATCTTCAACTTCTCTGAACAGGTAGCAGGTCCGTGTCTTTGAGCAGGCGTCAATTGCCATGAAAGTTATACAATCTTCTTCCCTGTAGCTAAGTTCCTAGAAGATTATACAATTTGTCCTATCTTAGGGCTTTAGTGAAGATATAATTCACTTGAACTTCCATTTTGCAAATTTTCATGATGACATTTGTAACGGTCGGGGAGCACCCCCTAGAAATTACACGACGTACTTGACCTTACGGATGTCTTGTACAAGCTTCTTAGCTATCATTCATTACATAAATATGAAAAGTAGTCGGAATCAAAACTTTTCACAATATAATTAAAAAGAAACTCTTTTATAAAAGCTAAGTAACAGATCTCATCATCACAAGCCAACTTAGACACGTCGTAATATCATAGGGTCAAGACCCTTTACATTGAAAAAAACATAGTCTTATGCAAGTCTTTAGAAGAAAGGAACTATAAGAATCATAGTCTATGTCCTCGAACATATGAGGACATACCGATCTTGAGAGAATCAACTTCCCAAGCTTTGCCTTGTAAGAACTTTTACTTGCCTTCCACCTATACTTTGGAATATAGAAGAGTATGGGGTTAGTACAAACATTGTACTAAGTATGGCATTATGCAAAAACATTCTTAAAAGGACATTTTTGATGATATAAGCCTTTCATGCTTTTTCAGTAAACCTTCACAAATCAAGTTACAAAGCATTATACAATTCATCATTTAGCATGCAAGGTAAAACTTCCATAACTTCAACTTTAGACTTATTTATCAAGTAATCCACTTATCATATAGACCTTCCTATCCAAAGTTATCCTAAGTCTCACCTAGGTATGACATGAAGAGACCTACATGGAATTAGAAACTTCACATAAATACCATCCTCCAAGACAACCCCCAAGTTACACTTAGTGTAATGTTAAAGTAGCATCTCATACTACTACTTCCACTTAGTGCTCCTTAGGAATCACCTTAGACTAGGCACGTCACATTCATCATTTACATAGATTTCATCATACAGGACTTAATATCAACATGCTTCTTTAACATTATACACAATGTAAACTTAATTCATTAACATTATGTAGTAGCCTATTCATACGTTTTAATATAATGACACACCAATACTCCCTCCAAATGTCTACTTGTGCAATGGATAGATGTCGTCCCATTCAACCACCTACCCTAAATAGTACACCCTTTAGAAGACTTAGTTCATTTACAGTCATTTGTGGGGGTAAGCTTTAACTTACATAGACCTTGAGAGCTAGACGTAGAATCATGTATTAACCCCTACTGGACGAGAGATACCCACTTGCCTAAGGTAGGGTAGCTCTCTTAGCCTTTACATGGATCTCCAATAGCTAAACATGTGCTGACACATTTAAGGGATAAGGAAATTGCTTCTAAGTAACTCATCCCTATTCACGAAGAGATCTCATGTCAAAAGGTACATCAGATACAACATCTCGACTGACGAAAAGTATCTACCCCTTCTTCAAATCCTCTCAGTGCTAAGTATAAGTCCCCATGGATTTCTAGACATTCATTTCATTCATAAGTTATAGGTTAATAGAATCTACCAAGTACTACATCTCAACTCATTCATAAGATCTCATGGCTTATTGAATGAAATAAGAATCAAGTATGAACTATCATGCCTTATATGAAGAAGACCCATGAAAGTTTGATGAAGAAAACGTCCAAAACCTTCAATCCTAGCTCTATCTTGAGTTCAAGCTTCAATGATGAGAGTTTTTCTTGGGTAGGAGGTTTGATTTTGAAACGTGAAGCCTAACTTAGGTTCTAGGAGTATTAACTATCTTCAAATACCCTTAAACACCTAAAAAACCGTCCATACAGTTTAAAATACTTGGGGTGAATTTACCAAAACACCCCAAGATTGGCCGTAATGCATAGGCAGTGATGCAGGCTTCCAAAGGACAGACCTATCTATTGGGCGTTGTTTGAAGATGGCCGTCCTACTGGGCGACATTTGGTTCAGAGAGTAATTTCTTTGGGGCTAATATCCCACCACTAAGTGTGGAGCTACTCCTCCAAACGATGGGTGTCATTCAATCTATTGGTCGTTGACTATGGGCGTCATTTGGGCAGTGTTATACAAACTTCATGCAAAATCTTGGGTCCTCCTGAAGGACCCTTAAGGTGATCCTTGGAGAGGCGTACCCGGATCCTAAATCCCTATGCATTGTAATCTAGGTCGTAGGGTCCTGACCAACTATATTTTAGACACCATACAACTCATGAAACATGCAAAGGCACACTGAACACACACAAGCACCTAGGTCAGTAGTCGTCGAATGTCTTGGTCGTCCCTTGACATTTGACTTCCAAACATATTCCTTATTTTAATACATTATTAACTAATGAAATACATACAAAACTCTAGTTCAACCTAGTTCATTTTGAGGGTTTCTACATTCTCCCCCACTTGGAAAAACATTCGTCCTCGAATGATATTTAACACTTTCAAGGACATCAACGACTCTACTAGCAGCTCACAATACACATCATCATGGACATAAAATTCATAGCCATGCACCAAACTTACAATGAACACCAACTTGATATCATTGAGCACTCTAAGCAACACAAGTAAATTTAGAACTATTTTCACAATTTAAAGTGCACAATTACTTTATCATTTTCATTTTATTTATAGAGGAACTACCTTCTAAAACATTAGACATGCCCATCATATGACTATAAAGCTCAACATGTAATAACTTCCAAATCACACACTACAACATAAACATATCAACTTAGAAGCTAGTAATGCAAATATCATTAGCTACACATTGACATGAGAATTATAGATTAACTACCAAGATACTCAGATATCTATGATATCATCAATAGCATGAAAAACATTAGATCATCAAGAAAACTTATAACATAAGGAGAAATATAACCCGTACTCATATGCAAGACTCAGAAACACAACCAAACTACTATGAATTTTTGTTTCAAGCTTGAGTAAGAATAGAAGGAAAAGATAAAGGATGTCAACCACTCACTACTCAACTCATTTCCCCCCCCCCCC
>NC_028645.1:48620236-48629857 GCF_001406875.1 Solanum pennellii | reverse complement strand
TTCCCCCCCCCCCCCAGGGTAAACCCATCTAAATCAAATCGAAACAACAATAAGGAACTATGACTTTCCGGGGTCTTCATTCTGGATTAGTTTTTTTGTTAGCTTGAAATGCATAAAAATGATTCTTCTTTGGAGCATTAGGATCCGAACCATCCCGATGAGCTTGGTTTGTATCCCTCCCTTTTGCCTTGAGGAACGGGCAATCCCTTATCCTATGGACCCTATTACCATATCCAAAACATCCATCCGTACCGTCAAGACACCTACCCAAGTGTTTCTTCCCAAATGTAGTACATCTAGGCATCTCAAAGTGTAGCCTCCTCCTTTAGAATTTTGATTGGAGACCTTATCCTTGCTCCCCATAGAAGAATCTTGATTATAGAACCTCTTCTTAGACATAGGTTGACTTGGTTCATCCCACCTAGCCCTCTTCCCATCTCTATTTATCTTCCTAAGCTTGGAATCCTCAATTTGTTTAGCATACACCATGAGGTTAGAGATATACATATCATGATGGAGCATTGCCGTATGACACTCTTCATCAACCAAACTAAATACCTCAATCACAAACTTATTCTTTCCATCCCTAGAGTTGGATACCAAGGTTGGGGCATAATTAGAGAGTTGGGTGAACTTGAGAGAATATTCCTTCACACTCATCCCCTCTTGACGAATGTTCATGAATTCTACTAACTTTTTCTTTTCATCTATATGGGGAAAAACCTATCAAAAAAATCTGTCTTGAAAATTTCCCAATCTACCGGTCCTTACCTTATGGGTTTCTCATCCCTCCATTGCTCCAACCATACTTGTGCCACATCTTTTAGTTGGTAAACAGCTAGTTCCGCTTTCTCTCTAGGTTTCACACCCATAACATCCACCACCTTGAACACCTCATCTATGAAGCCTTGTGGATCTTCATCTACCTTAGTGCCATGGAAAGTGGGAGGATTCATCCACATGAAGTCACGAATTCTAGAAGCGGGAGTACTTGTATTGGGTTGAGGTCCATTTCCTAGGTTAGCTTGCGCAACCACATAATTTGTGACGACTTGAGCTTGAGTCTTCATGACTTTGGTCTAAGCCCGAAGAGCAGACCTTATATCCACATTAGACATATCATCTTCAACATTGGGAGTTTAAGAACCTTGGGGCACTTGAGGGGGAGACACCTTATTCACATTCTCTTGATTAGCTATAGGGACTTGCTCACCCCGGGGACGAACTCCATCATTAACTACTCCTTACTCCCGTCTTCTTGCGGGTGACCTTCTTGTATACATATCCCATAAGCACAAGAGAAGAGATTAGGAAAGAAACTTATAGAAAACAACTTTATGACACAATACCAGGGTAATCGAAAAAGGAAAACTTCTATCGTCCTATAGCCTCTCGCTCATAGATGTGTCGCGACTACAACGATGAACAAAACTCTACTAGATGTGGTGTGTGTGACTTTGGACCCTAAACTATTTCTATAAACCTAGCTCTGATACCAAGTTTGTAATGACTGGGGAGCACCCCATATAAGTTACATGGTGTACTTGACCTTTCTAATGTCCTGTACAATCTTCTTAGCTATCACTCATTATATAGGTATGAAAAGTAATGCGAAATTAAAAAAAATTCACAACATAACTAAAGAGAAACTCTTTTCTAAAAGCTAAGGAACAAGTCTCATCATCACAAGACAACTTGGACATGTCTTAATATCGTAGATTTATGCCCCTATACATTAACAGAAAACATACTAAGTTTTATACAAGTCATAAAATAAAGGAACTAAAAGAAACATAGTCTATGTCCTCGATCATAAACATACCGATCTTGAGTGAAACAATTTCCCAAGCTTTGCCTTCTAAGAACCTTCACTTGCCTTCTACTTACACTTTTGAATATAGAAGAGTATGGGGTTAGTATAAAAATTGTGCTAAGTATGGCAGTATGCAAAAAAATGCTAAAAAGGACATTTTAGTTGAGTTAACCCTTTCATGCTATTTTATTAAAACCTTCAGAAATCAAGTTACAAAGCATCATACAATTCATCATTTAGCATAAAAGGTAAAACTTCCATAACTTCAACATTTAGACTCATTTATCAAGTAATCCCCTTATCATATAGACCTTCCTATCCAATATTATTCTAAGTCTCACCTAGGTAAGACATGAAGAGACCACCCATACAACCTTCTCAATACACATCTAAGTGATCCTTACGACTGCTAAAGATAAGCATGCTTCATTTCAATTCAACAAGTCAACATTCACTACTTGAGATACTAGAAGAAACATATATGCATGTAGGAACTTACCCTCATCCAAGACAATCCCCAAGTTACACTTAGTGCAATGTTAAAGTAGCATCCCACACTACTACTTCCACTTAGTTCTCCTTAGTAATCACCTTAGTCTAGGCACATCATCATTTACATAGCTTTCATCATACAAGACATAATATCAACATGCTTCTTTAACATTAAATACAAATGACACTTACTTCATTAACATCATGTTGTTACTCATTCATACATTTTCATATAAGGACACACCGAGACTCCCTCCAAATGTCTACTTTTGCGATGGATAGATGGCGTCACATTCCACCACCTACCCTAAGTAGAACACCATTTAGAAGACTTAGTGCATTTACATTCATTTGCGAGGGCTAGGTTTAATCGACATAGACCATGAGAGCTAGACATGAGTGATCCCCATAGTCCTAAGGTAGGGTCATTCTCTTAGCCTTTACATTGATCTCCAATCGCTAAACCTAAGTGGTCCCATAATTAAGGGATAAGGAGATCTTTTCTAAGTAACTCATCTCTACTCACGAAGAGCACTCATCTCAAGAGGTACATTGAATACAACATCTTTACATACAAAGAGTATACATCCCTTCTTCAAATCCTCTCGATTCTAGGAATAAGTCACCATGGAGTTCTAGACTTTCATTTCATTCATTAGCTATAGGCTAAGAGATTCTACCAAGTACTACATCTCAAATCATGAAGAATACTAAACTCTAGAGGTTACTTTCGAATACTACATCTCCACTCATGAAGAGTATCCAACCTCCAACCTTTCATTGGAAAGGTCTTGGGAATAGTGAGGTTGCTACTATACACTTCATCTCAACTCACGAAGAGTGCTCACCCCAAAATCCCCCTTTTCATTACTAGATTTCTTTAGGAATAGTAGAGTTGGTCTAGACACTTATTTCTACACACGATTAGTGTCTACCCTATAATCCCCCATTTTAATTCATTAACTTCATTATTTCATTCATAGTGTATGTAAGTACATGGAAGAACACTCTTCACATAATTACCATATTCATAACATTGACTTCTAAACATGATCATCTACATTTATCATATTTCACACACTATGATGCTTCACATTCACATTATACCTCATTTAGACATAGCATATTCAAGAGACACATTTTACTTCCTAAGACATATCATGCATATATATTATAACACATGTTTACCACATATTCAACGCCTTCAAGGCCATACGCACAATACACATATATATGTTCATACACTTCAAGTAAACACTACCATCAAAGGTGGACCGTACCACTCAAGATAATTCAATAAGAACTAAACCATATAAATCACCTTACCTTTCATCCACGACTTGGCCACCTTTTCCAAATATTTCACAAAATCATCATAATAAATCATAGGCTTAAGTCATCCGCTGGCCCCTTAAAGTTGTCCTCATAATTCAATTAGACACCTTAACTAAGACTAGTACCAATTGAACACTTTTACCTATACAAAAACTATTTGACATTTTTTGATAATCAAGAAAAAATGTGAAGAGTGTGTGATACACTTGCAGTGACATGATAAAATGACTATTTAGAAAATAACATTTGGCATTGGGCCCCGAAAATTGACTATCTAATCTTTTTAAAAAAAAGAAAAAATGAATATGTCAACCTATTCTACCCCACCCTACCCCACCCCAACCCCCTTTGATCTTCATCTTCTTCCCCAAAGCACATTCTCTCTCAAATTACAAAATCTTATTCTTTGCAAATAACTTCAAGATTAATTGTTTTTTAATATATATATATATATATATTTCATACCAACAGTGAAGAAGAAAGAAAATTTTGTTGGTTGTTATTCAATTCTATATCGATGACCAAATGAAATTGATAGCTCAAAAATTATTTCTTTCAAATTTTTTAATATCATTTTTGATAAATTAAATGAACACATATTAATTTGTGTAAAAATCATTGTTCGAAAATTATAATAAATAAAAATTGGCTAACTTTTTTTATACGTAAAAATCATGTATCTTCTTCCAACTTCTTCATATTTATTCCTTATTTTGATGAGATTTGAAGTAAATCATACGAAGACTATGATCAGGAGGGTGTGGGTGCTTTTCTTTTTTGGAAAAAGTGTAAATAAAAGAAGAAAAATATTTTCCAAGTTAATATAATGCCAAGTGTCAATAAAAGAAGAAAAAATATAAAAAAAATATAAGAAAGACACTATTTTAAGTCTTTTCACGCGCTTCAGGGAAGTGCAATACACATTTTTTGCCATATCAACATTTTGTGTCTAATAGGTGCATGTTTTGAACAATTTAGGTGCTCAAAAGGTAAAAGTCTTAGTTGAGGTGTCTAAGTAAATTATGCGGACAACTTTGAGGGGCGGTCGATGACTTAAGCCTAAAAAATAATAAGGCAGTAAGTAATTCTCAATACAACATGAGAAACACAACTCTAACATTATCTTATCATATCCATTAAACCCACTTTATAAGTCAAAAGTTGAGATTTTGCGTGAGCATGGGTTCATTGTGTTTTTGACATTAAAATCATCAATTAACATTGAAAAATATCATATTTCATTCATTAAAACGTTTTCATGCAAAGACCCATGCTTAGAATTCAAAATAGAAGAATTTAAAAGATTGGAAACCTTTTTGAAAAGTCTTTGCAATTACTCCTTCAATGAAAAAAGAATCAAGGATGAACTATCATACCTTATGAAGAATAACAACGAATGTTTTGTGTATAAAATGTCTGAAACCTTCAATCATAGCTCTACCTTGAGCTCAAGTTTGAATGGGGTTTTGAGAGAATTTTTCTTGGGTGAGAGATTTTGATTTTGAAAAGTGAAGACTAACTTAGGTTCTAGGAGTACAAACTGACATAAAATACCTCAAAAACCCTAAATCAACCTTCCATACACTTTAAAATACTTGGGTGAATTTACCAAAACACTCCAAGCTTGGTCAAAATGTACAGGCAGTGTTGCAGACTTCCAAATGATGGACCCATCTACTAGGCGTCATTCGAACGATAGCCCGTCCTGCTAGGCGTCGTTTGTTACAGAGAATCATTTATTAAAGTCTAAGATCTCACCGCTAAGTTTGGATATACGCCCCCAAATGACGGGGCATCATTCAATCTACTGTCCGTCGACTAGGGGCGTTGTTTGGGCAGTGTTTGGCAGATTTTCATGCCAAGTCTTGGGTCCTCCTCAAGAACCCTTAGGGTGGTCCTTGGGGATTCGTACCTTGACCTTAAACCCCTATTCATGGTAATATAATTTTTATGTTCGTCATCAACCATTTTAGACACCAAACGTCTCATGAAACATGCAAAGGCACACTAGAACACACAAGCACCTCGGTGACTAGTCGTCGGATGTGTTGGCCGTCCCTTGACGTTTGACTTCCAAACTTATAAAAATGACCTCAAATACTAAAATTAATTATTTTAATACATTATTAACTAATTAAACACACGCGGAACTCTATTTCAACCTAGTTCATTATGAGGGTCACTATAACATTACCTTCTTTATCATTATCTTTACTTCAAGTATGTTAAGCCATTTGAGCAACTCATTCATGTACGTTTCTTGATACCCAAGGATAACTTTAGAGGTTTTATTTATCTATATCTCCAAAAATAAATTTAATTATTCCATTGACTCACTCAAAAAGTCACTATCCATGAGTGCAGCAAAGTCTTCACACAATCCTCTCAAGGGTTGTTTCAAACATGACATCATCAATATATACATGACCAATCACCAATTCTTTTCCTAGTGATTTTGAAGAGAGGGTTTCTTACAATTTACCTCTTTTGAAGCAATTGTTGAAGAGGAATCGTGACAACCTATCAGCTTGTTTGGGAACTAAGTGTCGTACTTAGCTTCTTTCAAATTGAGCTTGATCAACTTCTTCATTCTAACCTTCAAAATTCACATTATAAGTTTTAACTACATCTTCTTTGTTTAGAATTTTCTAGAGGACAGGGTCCCTCATCAGGTTCATAAAGATACATTAGATTCCTTGAGATTGCTGGATTCATGAAGAGGATGTTATTCAAAAAGCTCACTATTTTAACCATCTCTCTGAATCTAAAGTAGTTTCTCCTTGTAAAGATCGTATTTGTTTTGAAACTTCTCTCAATCCCTTGAGACTCATTAATAATTACATAACCACCCTTTTATACATCCGATATGTCTTTCTGGAGGAAGAGTTTACCAAAACTATTTTTTCAACAATATTGAGATCAAACATCTCAATATCATATTATTGTCACAAAACATATACTGTTCACCAGTTCAGCCCGAAAGGTGTTCCAGAGATTAAAACCCTTATTTTTCCACCTAAAGGATGGTCTGATAGGCTTCTATTCAACACCACCGTCACAACCTTTGCCATCTACAATTTTTTAGCAGATCGAGGAGCGTGTTCTTTGATAAAAGTTTGTGCAGTAGAGAATCATTCACATGAGAACGTCTCTTGTGTCATACCTTAAAATTCTTACCTTGAGAACTAAGGCAAGTGAGACTACCACTACGAGCAGTATCCGGATCGACAGTATACATGTTCTTGCATCTCATCTATCAAGATAATTACCCAAGAGAGAAAGTTTATGACAACACATTTTATAATAGGATTACACCTTCATTTCATTCATCACATACTTGTGAAACACTTAAAATATTATACTTCAACCCTTTGCACAATTTTAAATGAGTATTCCACAAATTTTCAAGTCCTGCCTACAGCAAGAATGTGCCATTTCTTACCATTACCAAAAGAGATACCTCTACCATTAAGTACCTTGACAGAGAGGAAGTTTTTTAGTTCCTACTCAAATATTTGAGACTCCGTTGTTCATGTACCACTGCTGACTGTTACTACTTCCTCTCACTCGCATAGAAAATCACTTGTTAGCCTCGAGAACCCATATGAGACGGAGTTCCAAGTAAGCATATAATGAAGTGACAAGATAATCTTTTGTCCAGTGAGGCAGACTGCTTTTCTTCAACTTAGGGCCCTAAACAGGAAAAAATCCCTTCTTCAGTCTATTCCTTGGTTTGGAATAGTTTGACGAACATTCTCCATACTATTTTCAACATAGGACAATATCTATTAAGATGTCCATCTCGAGCACAATGTACACAGAATAGATCATCAGCATCAGAAACATATTTCTTGTGAGGATCATATAAGGAATCTATCTTCACACAACTCAGCCTCTTTTACTATTGTTGCCTTGACCTATCAGATTTGTAAGTATCTTGGAAAAATTGGTCCATTTGAGAGATTCTTCAAGTTCTTATTTTGCACGAACCAGATCCCTCTCAAGTTCAAGATTTCGTTCTAAATCCAATTTCATTTTCATTTCAGCAATGTGAAACTTACTTTCAAGCTCCAATTGCAAGCTGCTTGCCTCATTCTTTCCTTTAAAAATTGTATTAATTACCCAATTTATCTTTTCCTTCAGTTCTAGATTTTCAGCTTCTAGAACAACTATGTGATTTGAAATATCAGATATTTGGGCAACTAAAGCAATTTTTGAATCTTGCAAGATGGCTAGACTATTGTTCACACGATCATTGTCCGTTGAACTCACTTATCAGATCAAGTAGTACAACAACTAGCTTTCTCAATTTTCCAATAGAAAAGGTATACACATTTTTCTTAAAGTATGATAGAGTTACCTTTTCATGAGCATCTTTCTCATCTGATATTTCCATGAGAGCATCATTAGAGTGCTCAGAATTCGCAGAATCACTTGAGCAATTTTCCAATGCAGACATTTAATTCTTCACTTCCTAGAAAAGATGTTTTCTTTTCCCTATCTTAGAATGGACCTGGTTCCTCACTTTGTTTTTGACGTCGAGAATATGACCCTCCATTTTTCTGTGCATCTCCAGAGCTTGAAGATGCTAAAATAGTGCATCCATAGTTATTACATGAGGTTCTTTTGCCTCATTTCCATTCACAAAATTATTTGTCGAAGATCTAGGAAGAATTTCCAGTATCTTAGAGACTTTCTTGACAAAATTTACAGATTCTTCAAGGAACATGAGCTCATCTGTAATGGTGGAGCATCTGGTGTGCATTTCATGAAAGGTTGACCTTCTTTCATGGTGAAACCTTCAAAATGAGTAATAAATAGATCTAGATTACTTATTTCCTCAGTTCCCTTATAGGTTGACCTTCTTTCATGGTGAAATCTCAACTAGATTTTGTATAACTAGTGTTGCAGTGCAACATCAGGCTGGATATCAAACTCTTGACATGGACTACAATCACCCTTGGTTTCTTAATTCCTCTTATGTCGGTGGTATATATATTATCTCATTTTCTCTGCCAAGTATTGAAAAATTCTCTATGTTGTTTAGTTCTATGAGAATTGTCTTATTAGGTAGGAATAAATTGGGACTTGTAACGGTAATTTTGATGAAGAGTCATTTCAACAAATTATGTCGGATCATTGGGAAAGAGTCGATGCTATTGTATTTTCTTAGATAATGAACTCTGTGGGAAAATTTTGTTAGAAGGAATCATGTATGCATCAAATGCTAAGTCTGTTTGGATGGATATAATAGAAATATTTACAAAGGTTGATGGCTCTAGAACTTTAAATTTACATAAAGTGGTTGCCAGACTTACTCAAAGAAATGCATTTCTTTCTGTTTATTTTTCAAAGTTAAAAAAATTTATCGGGAGTTTGAAGCTATTGTACCGCGTCCTAAGTGTAATTTTGCTAAGTCAAAAGAGTATGTGTTACATTTAAAACAATTGAAGTTGTTTTTGTTTTTTAATAGGCTTGAATGAATGTAATATTCAAGCAAGAACACAGACCTTGATAATGAGTCCAACACTAACTGTGAATCTGGGAATATTCAATGATAATGACTAGTGAGTGATGAAAGCTAGAAGAAGTGTGGCTGCCAATACTGGAATTCGAGGGAATAATCTAATGAATGAGTTAGCCAATTTGAAGGTGCTATGTACACCAAGTCCAATGACTCTCAGGGTTTCCACTATCATGGATATCAAGGAGGAAATAAAAAGTTAAAAAGGAACCAACATTGTTGCAATTGTTTAAAGATTGTTGGGTATCCCTATGATTTAACGTACAAAAAGAAGGGTCTATATGTGATGGGGCTGCTTACAATGTGAGTTCTGATAATGACCCGTATGAACATAACTTATGAGGTGATGTAGCTACAGGGACCACTGAACAGATTGAGCAGGTTGCATATGGAGGACAACAAGCTTAGAACACAATTATGGCTTTCAAAAACTATAGCTACCCTAAAAATACAAGAG